>NW_027460279.1:0-122498 GCF_050947875.1 Dermacentor variabilis
GATGCATATGCATGCTTAAAACATGTTTTGGCACAGATTCATGGGCGTGTGCTAAAAAGAGCAGCATCGGCATACTTTGCACGTCGTTTGGTAGAAATCCACGTGCGCGTTCTGCCAAAAGCACCATTTGGATGCATATGTTGTGCTTTTGCAGAAAACAACGCCCGCGTCTACCAAAAGATGCGTGTGCATGCTTAAAACGCGTTTTGGCAAAAATCCATGCGCGGGTGCCAAAAAGAGCAGCATCGGCATGCTTAGCACGTCGTTTGGTAGAAATCCACGTACGCGTTCTGCCAAAAGCACCATTTGCATGCATATCTTGTGGTGTTGCACAAAACAACGTCCACGTCTACCAAAAGATGCATGTGCATGCTTAAAAGGCGTTATGGCACAAATCCATGTGCGGGTGCTAAAAAGAGCAGCATCGGCATGCTTAGCACGTCGTTTGGTAGAAATCCACGTGCGCGTTCTGCCAAAAGCACCATTTGCGTGCATATCGTGTGGTTTTGCAGAAAACAACGTCCGAGTCTACCAAAAGATGCATGTGCATGCTTAAAACGCGTTTTGGCACAAATCCATGCGCGGGTGTTAAAAAGAGCAGCATCGGCATGCTTAGCACGTCGTTTGGTAGAAATCCGAGTGCGCGTTCTGCCAAAAGCACCATTTGCATGCATATATTGTGGTTTTGCAGAAAACAGCGTCCGCGTCTACCAAAAGATGCATGTGCATGCTTAAAACGCGTTTTGGCACAAATCAGTGCGCGGGTGCTAAAAAGAGCAGCATCGGTATGCTTAGCATGTCGTTTGGTAGAAATCCACCTGCGCGTTCTGACAAAAGCACCATTTGCATGCATATCTTGTGGTTTTGCAGAAAACAACGTCCGCGTCTACCAAAAGATGCATGTGCATGCTTAAAACGCGTTTTGGCACAAATCCATGCGCGGGTGCTAAAAAGAGCAGCATCGGCATGCTTAGCACGTCGTTTGGTAGAAATCGACGTACGCGTTCTGCCAAAAGCGCCATTTGCATGCATATCTTGTGGTTTTGCAGAAAACAACGTCCGCGTCTACCAAAAGATGCATGTGCATGCTTAAAACGCGTTTTGGCAGAAATGCGTGCGCAGGTGCTCAAAAGAGCAGCTTCGGCATGCTTAGCACGTCGTTTATTAGAAATCCACGTGCGCGTTCTGACAAAAGCACCATTTGCATGCATATCTTGTGGTTTTGCAGAAAACAACGTCCGCGTCTACCAAAAGATGCATGTGCTTGCTTAAAACGCGTTTTGGCACAAATCCGTGCGCGGGTGCTAAAAAGAGCAGCATCGGCATGCTTTGGACGTCGTTTGGTAGAAATCCACGTGCGCGTTCTGCCAAAAGCACCATTTGCATGCATATCTTGTGGTGTTGCACAAAACAACGTCCACGTCTACCAAAAGATGCATGTGCATGCTTAAAAGGCGTTATGGCACAAATCCATGTGCGGGTGCTAAAAAGAGCAGCTTCGGCATGCTTAGCACGTCGTTTGCTAGACATCCACGCGCGCGTTTGACAAAAGCACCATTTGCATGCATATCTTGTGGTTTTGCAGAAAACAACGTCCGCGTCTACCAAAAGATGCATGTGCATGCTTAAAACGCGTTTTGGCACAAATCCGTGCGCGGGTGCTAAAAAGAGCAGCATCGGCATACTTTGCACGTCGTTTGGTAGAAATCCACGTGCGCGTTCTGCCAAAAGCACCATTTGGATGCATATGTTGTGCTTTTGCAGAAAACAACGCCCGCGTCTACCAAAAGATGCGTGTGCATGCTTAAAACGCGTTTTGGCAAAAATCCATGCGCGGGTGCCAAAAAGAGCAGCATCGGCATGCTTAGCACGTCGTTTGGTAGAAATCCACGTACGCGTTCTGCCAAAAGCACCATTTGCATGCATATCTTGTGGTGTTGCACAAAACAACGTCCACGTCTACCAAAAGATGCATGTGCATGCTTAAAAGGCGTTATGGCACAAATCCATGTGCGGGTGCTAAAAAGAGCAGCATCGGCATGCTTAGCACGTCGTTTGGTAGAAATCCACGTGCGCGTTCTGCCAAAAGCACCATTTGCGTGCATATCGTGTGGTTTTGCAGAAAACAACGTCCGAGTCTACCAAAAGATGCATGTGCATGCTTAAAACGCGTTTTGGCACAAATCCATGCGCGGGTGTTAAAAAGAGCAGCATCGGCATGCTTAGCACGTCGTTTGGTAGAAATCCGAGTGCGCGTTCTGCCAAAAGCACCATTTGCATGCATATATTGTGGTTTTGCAGAAAACAGCGTCCGCGTCTACCAAAAGATGCATGTGCATGCTTAAAACGCGTTTTGGCACAAATCAGTGCGCGGGTGCTAAAAAGAGCAGCATCGGTATGCTTAGCATGTCGTTTGGTAGAAATCCACCTGCGCGTTCTGACAAAAGCACCATTTGCATGCATATCTTGTGGTTTTGCAGAAAACAACGTCCGCGTCTACCAAAAGATGCATGTGCATGCTTAAAACGCGTTTTGGCACAAATCCATGCGCGGGTGCTAAAAAGAGCAGCATCGGCATGCTTAGCACGTCGTTTGGTAGAAATCGACGTACGCGTTCTGCCAAAAGCGCCATTTGCATGCATATCTTGTGGTTTTGCAGAAAACAACGTCCGCGTCTACCAAAAGATGCATGTGCATGCTTAAAACGCGTTTTGGCAGAAATGCGTGCGCAGGTGCTCAAAAGAGCAGCTTCGGCATGCTTAGCACGTCGTTTATTAGAAATCCACGTGCGCGTTCTGACAAAAGCACCATTTGCATGCATATCTTGTGGTTTTGCAGAAAACAACGTCCGCGTCTACCAAAAGATGCATGTGCTTGCTTAAAACGCGTTTTGGCACAAATCCGTGCGCGGGTGCTAAAAAGAGCAGCATCGGCATGCTTTGGACGTCGTTTGGTAGAAATCCACGTGCGCGTTCTGCCAAAAGCACCATTTGCATGCATATCTTGTGGTTTTGCAGAAAAGAACGTCCGCGTCTACCAAAAGATGCGTGTGCATGCTTAAAACGCGTTTTAGCACAAATCCATGCGCGGGTGCTAAAAAGAGCAGCATCGGCATGCTTAGCACGTCGTTTGGTAGAAATCCACGTGCGCGTACTGCCAAAAGCACCATTTGCATGCATATCTTGTGGTTTTGCAGAAAACAACGTCCGCGTCTACCAAAAGATGCATATGCATGCTTAAAACATGTTTTGGCACAGATTCATGGGCGTGTGCTAAAAAGATCAGCATCGGCATGCTTAGCATGTCGTTTGGTAGAAATCCATGTGCGCGTTCTGCCAAAAGCACCATTTGCATGCATATCTTGTGGTTTTGCAGAAAACAACGTCCGCGTCTACCAAAAGATGCATGTGCGTGCTTAAAGGGCGTTATGGCACAAATCCATGTGCGGGTGCTAAAAAGAGCAGCATCGGCATGCTTAGCACGTCGTTTGGTAGAAATCCACGTGCGCGTTCTGCCAAAAGCACCATTTGCGTGCATATCGTGTGGTTTTGCAGAAAACAACGTCCGAGTCTACCAAAAGATGCATGTGCATGCTTAAAACGCGTTTTGCCACAAATCCATGCGCGGGTGTTAAAAAGAGCAGCATCGGCATGCTTAGCACGTCGTTTGGTAGAAATCCACGTGCGCGTTCTGACAAAAGCACCATTTGCATGCATATCTTGTGGTTTTGCAGAAAACAACGTCCGCGTCTACCAAAAGATGCATGTGCATGCTTAAAACGCGTTTTGGCACAAATCCATGCGCGGGTGCTAAAAAGAGCAGCATCGGCATGCTTAGCACGTCGTTTGGTAGAAATCCACGTACGCGTTCTGCCAAAAGCGCCATTTGCATGCATATCTTGTGGTTTTGCAGAAAACAACGTCCGCGTCTACCAAAAGATGCATGTGCATGCTTAAAACGCGTTTTGGCAGAAATGCGTGCGCAGGTGCTCAAAAGAGCAGCTTCGGCATGCTTAGCACGTCGTTTATTAGAAATCCACGTGCGCGTTCTGACAAAAGCACCATTTGCATGCATATCTTGTGGTGTTGCACAAAACAACGTCCACGTCTACCAAAAGATGCATGTGCATGCTTAAAAGGCGTTATGGCACAAATCCATGTGCGGGTGCTAAAAAGAGCAGCATCGGCATGCTTAGCACGTCGTTTGGTAGAAATCCACGTGCGCGTTCTGCCAAAAGCACCATTTGCATGCATATCGTGTGGTTTTGCAGAAAACAACGTCGGAGTCTACCAAAAGATGCATGTGCATGCTTAAAACGCGTTTTGGCACAAATCCATGCGCGGGTGTTAAAAAGAGCAGCATCGGCATGCTTAGCACGTCGTTTGGTAGAAATCCGAGTGCGCGTTCTGCCAAAAGCAGCATTTGCATGCATATCTTGTGGTTTTGCAGAAAACAGCGTCCGCGTCTACCAAAAGATGCATGTGCATGCTTAAAACGCGTTTTGGCACAAATCAGTGCGCGGGTGCTAAAAAGAGCAGCATCGGCATGCTTTGCTTGTCGTTTGGTAGAAATCCACGTGCGCGTTCAGCCAAAAGCCCCATTTGCATCCATATCTTGTGGTTTTGCAGAAAACAACGTCCGCGTCTACCGAAAGATGCATGTGCATGCTTAAAACGAGTTTTGGTACAAATCCGTGCGCGGGTGCTAACAAGAGCAGCATCGGCATGCTTTGAACGTCGTTTGGTAAAAATCCACGTGCGCGTTCTGCCAAAAGCACCATTTGCATGCATATCTTGTGGTTTTGCAGAAAACAACGTCCGCGTCTACCAAAAGATGCATGTGCATGCTTAAAACGCGTTTTGGCACAAATCCATGCGCGTGTGCTAAAAAGAGCAGCATCGGCATGCTTAGCACGTCGTTTGGTAGGAATCCACGGGCGCGTTCTGTCAAAAGCACCGTTTGCATGCATATCTTGTGGTATTGAAGATAACAGCGTCCGCGTCTACCAAAAGATGCATGTGCATGCTTAAAACGCGTTTTGGCACAAATCCATGCGCGGGTGCTAAAAAGAGCAGCATCGGCATGCTTAGCACGTCGTTTGGTGGAAATACCGGTGCGCGTTCTGCCAAAAGCACCATTTGCATGCATATCTTGTGGTTTTGCACAAAACAGCGTCCGCGTCTACCAAAAGATGCATGTGCATGCTTAAAACGCGTTTTGGCACAAATCAGTGCGCGGGTGCTAAAAAGAGCAGCATCGGCATGCTTTGCTTGTCGTTTGGTAGAAATCCACGTGCGCGTTCAGCCAAAAGCCCCATTTGCATCCATATCTTGTGGTTTTGCAGAAAACAACGTCCGCGTCTACCGAAAGATGCATGTGCATGCTTAAAACGAGTTTTGGTACAAATCCGTGCGCGGGTGCTAACAAGAGCAGCATCGGCATGCTTTGAACGTCGTTTGGTAAAAATCCACGTGCGCGTTCTGCCAAAAGCACCATTTGCATGCATATCTTGTGGTTTTGCAGAAAACAACGTCCGCGTCTACCAAAAGATGCATGTGCATGCTTAAAACGCGTTTTGGCACAAATCCATGCGCGTGTGCTAAAAAGAGCAGCATCGGCATGCTTAGCACGTCGTTTGGTAGGAATCCACGTGCGCGTTCTGTCAAAAGCACCATTTGCATGCATATCTTGTGGTATTGAAGATAACAGCGTCCGCGTCTACCAAAAGATGCATGTGCATGCTTAAAAGGCGTTTTGGCACAAATCCATGCGCGGGTGCTAAAAAGAGCAGCATCGGCATGCTTAGCACGTCGTTTGGTGGAAATACAGGTGCGCGTTCTGCCAAAAGCACCATTTGCATGCATATCTTGTGGTTTTGCAGAAAACAACGTCCGTGTCTACCAAAATATGCATGTGCATGCTTAAAACGCGTTTTGGCACAAATCCATGCGCGGGTGCTAAAAAGAGGAGCATCGGCATGCTTAGCACGTCGTTTGGTAGAAATCCACGTAGGCGTTCTGCCAAAAGCACCATTTGCATGCATATCTTGTGGTTTTGCAGAAAACAACGTCCGCGTCTACCAAAAGATGCATGTGCATGCTTAAAATGCGTTTTGGTACAAATCCGTGCGCGGGTGCTAAAAAGAGCAGCATCGCCATGCTTTGCACGTCGTTTGGTAGAAATCCATGTGCGCGTTCTGCCAAAAGCACCATTTGCATGGATATCTTGTGGTTTTGCAGAAAACAACGTCCGCGTCTACCAAAAGATGCATGTGCATGCTTAAAACGCGTTTTGGCACAAATCCATGCGCAGGTGCTCAAAAGAGCAGCTTCGGCATGCTTAGCACGTCGTTTATTAGAAATCCACGTGCGCGTTCTGACAAAAGCACCATTTGCATGCATATCTTGTGGTTTTGCAGAAAACAACGTCCGCGTCTACCAAAAGATGCATGTGCATGCTTAAAACGCGTTTTGGCACAAATCCGTGCGCGGGTGCTAAAAAGAGCAGCATCGGCATGCTTTGGACGTCGTTTGGTAGAAATCCACGTGCGCGTTCTGCCAAAAGCACCATTTGCATGCATATCTCGTGGTTTTGCAGAAAAGAACGTCCGCGTCTACCAAAAGATGCGTGTGCATGCTTAAAACGCGTTTTAGCACAAATCCATGCGCGGGTGCTAAAAAGAGCAGCATCGGCATGCTTAGCACGTCGTTTGGTAGAAATCCACGTGCGCGTACTGCCAAAAGCACCATTTGCATGCATATCTTGTGGTTTTGCAGAAAACAACGTCCGCGTCTACCAAAAGATGCATATGCATGCTTAAAACGTGTTTTGGCACAGATTCATGGGCGTGTGCTAAAAAGATCAGCATCGGCATGCTTAGCATGTCGTTTGGTAGAAATCCATGTGCGCGTTCTGCCAAAAGCACCATTTGCATGCATATCTTGTGGTTTTGCAGAAAACAACGTCCGCGTCTACCAAAAGATGCATGTGCATGCTTAAAAGGCGTTATGGCACAAATCCATGTGCGGGTGCTAAAAAGAGCAGCATCGGCATGCTTAGCACGTCGTTTGGTAGAAATCCACGTGCGCGTTCTGCCAAAAGCACCATTTGCGTGCATATCTTGTGGTTTTGCAGAAAACAACGTCCGAGTCTACCAAAAGATGCATGTGCATGCTTAAAACGCGTTTTGGCACAAATCCATGCGCGGGTGTTAAAAAGAGCATCATCGGCATGCTTAGCACGTCGTTTGGTAGAAATCCACGTGCGCGTTCTGACAAAAGCACCATTTGCATGCATATCTTGTGGTTTTGCAGAAAACAACGTCCGCGTCTACCAAAAGATGCATGTGCATGCTTAAAACGCGTTTTGGCACAAATCCATGCGCGGGTGCTAAAAAGAGCAGCATCGGCATGCTTAGCACGTCGTTTGGTAGAAATCCACGTACGCGTTCTGCCAAAAGCGCCATTTGCATGCATATCTTGTGGTTTTGCAGAAAACAACGTCCGCGTCTACCAAAAGATGCATGTGCATGCTTAAAACGCGTTTTGGCAGAAATGCGTGCGCAGGTACTCAAAAGAGCAGCTTCGGCATGCTTAGCACGTCGTTTATTAGAAATCCACGTGCGCGTTCTGACAAAAGCACCATTTGCATGCATATCTTGTGGTGTTGCACAAAACAACGTCCACGTCTACCAAAAGATGCATGTGCATGCTTAAAAGGCGTTATGGCACAAATCCATGTGCGGGTGCTAAAAAGAGCAGCATCGGCATGCTTAGCACGTCGTTTGGTAGAAATCCACGTGCGCGTTCTGCCAAAAGCACCATTTGCATGCATATCGTGTGGTTTTGCAGAAAACAACGTCGGAGTCTACCAAAAGATGCATGTGCATGCTTAAAACGCGTTTTGGCACAAATCCATGCGCGGGTGTTAAAAAGAGCAGCATCGGCATGCTTAGCACGTCGTTTGGTAGAAATCCGAGTGCGCGTTCTGCCAAAAGCACCATTTGCATGCATATCTTTTGGTTTTGCAGAAAACAGCGTCCGCGTCTACCAAAAGATGCATGTGCATGCTTAAAACGCGTTTTGGCACAAATCAGTGCGCGGGTGCTAAAAAGAGCAGCATCGGCATGCTTTGCTTGTCGTTTGGTAGAAATCCACGTGCGCGTTCAGCCAAAAGCCCCATTTGCATCCATATCTTGTGGTTTTCCAGAAAACAACGTCCGCGTCTACCGAAAGATGCATGTGCATGCTTAAAACGAGTTTTGGTACAAATCCGTGCGCGGGTGCTAACAAGAGCAGCATCGGCATGCTTTGAACGTCGTTTGGTAAAAATCCACGTGCGCGTTCTGCCAAAAGCACCATTTGCATGCATATCTTGTGGTTTTGCAGAAAACAACGTCCGCGTCTACCAAAAGATGCATGTGCATGCTTAAAACGCGTTTTGGCACAAATCCATGCGCGTGTGCTAAAAAGAGCAGCATCGGCATGCTTAGCACGTCGTTTGGTAGGAATCCACGGGCGCGTTCTGTCAAAAGCACCGTTTGCATGCATATCTTGTGGTATTGAAGATAACAGCGTCCGCGTCTACCAAAAGATGCATGTGCATGCTTAAAACGCGTTTTGGCACAAATCCATGCGCGGGTGCTAAAAAGAGCAGCATCGGCATGCTTAGCACGTCGTTTGGTGGAAATACAGGTGCGCGTTCTGCCAAAAGCACCATTTGCATGCATATCTTGTGGTTTTGCACAAAACAGCGTCCGCGTCTACCAAAAGATGCATGTGCATGCTTAAAACGCGTTTTGGCACAAATCAGTGCGCGGGTGCTAAAAAGAGCAGCATCGGCATGCTTTGCTTGTCGTTTGGTAGAAATCCACGTGCGCGTTCAGCCAAAAGCCCCATTTGCATCCATATCTTGTGGTTTTGCAGAAAACAACGTCCGCGTCTACCGAAAGATGCATGTGCATGCTTAAAACGAGTTTTGGTACAAATCCGTGCGCGGGTGCTAACAAGAGCAGCATCGGCATGCTTTGAACGTCGTTTGGTAAAAATCCACGTGCGCGTTCTGCCAAAAGCACCATTTGCATGCATATCTTGTGGTTTTGCAGAAAACAACGTCCGCGTCTACCAAAAGATGCATGTGCATGCTTAAAACGCGTTTTGGCACAAATCCATGCGCGTGTGCTAAAAAGAGCAGCATCGGCATGCTTAGCACGTCGTTTGGTAGGAATCCACGTGCGCGTTCTGTCAAAAGCACCATTTGCATGCATATCTTGTGGTATTGAAGATAACAGCGTCCGCGTCTACCAAAAGATGCATGTGCATGCTTAAAACGCGTTTTGGCACAAATCCATGCGCGGGTGCTAAAAAGAGCAGCATCGGCATGCTTAGCACGTCGTTTGGTGGAAATACAGGTGCGCGTTCTGCCAAAAGCACCATTTGCATGCATATCTTGTGGTTTTGCAGAAAACAACGTCCGTGTCTACCAAAATATGCATGTGCATGCTTAAAACGCGTTTTGGCACAAATCCATGCGCGGGTGCTAAAAAGAGGAGCATCGGCATGCTTAGCACGTCGTTTGGTAGAAATCCACGTAGGCGTTCTGCCAAAAGCACCATTTGCATGCATATCTTGTGGTTTTGCAGAAAACAACGTCCGCGTCTACCAAAAGATGCATGTGCATGCTTAAAATGCGTTTTGGTACAAATCCGTGCGCGGGTGCTAAAAAGAGCAGCATCGCCATGCTTTGCACGTCGTTTGGTAGAAATCCATATGCGCGTTCTGCCAAAAGCACCATTTGCATGGATATCTTGTGGTTTTGCAGAAAACAACGTCCGCGTCTACCAAAAGATGCATGTGCATGCTTAAAACGCGTTTTGGCACAAATCCATGCGCGGGTGCTAGAAAGAGCAGCATCGGCATGCTTAGCACGTCGTTTGGTAGAAATCCACGTGCGCGTTCTGCCAAAAGCACCATTTGCAAGCATATCTCGTGGTTTTGCAGAAAAGAACGTCCGCGTCTACCAAAAGATGCGTGTGCATGCTTAAAACGCGTTCTGGCACAAATCCATGCGCGGGTGCTAAAAAGAGCAGCATCGGCAGGCTTAGCACGTCGTTTGGTAGAAATCCACGTGCGCGTACTGCCAAAAGCACCATTTGCATGCATATCTTGTGGTTTTGCAGAAAGCAACGTCCGCGTCTACCAAATGAAGCATGTGCATGCTTAAAACGCGTTTTGGCACAAATGCGTGCGCAGGTGCTAAAAGAGCAGCTTCGGCATGCTTAGCACGTCGTTTGGTAGAAATCCCCGTGCGCGTTTGACAAAAGCACCATTTGCATGCATATCTTGTGGTTTTGCAGAAAACAAAGTCCGCGTCTACCGAAAGATGCATGTGCATGCTTAAAACGAGTTTTGGTACAAATCCGTGCGCGGGTGCTAACAAGAGCAGCATCGGCATGCTTTGAACGTCGTTTGGTAAAAATCCACGTGCGCGTTCTGCCAAAAGCACTATTTGCATGCATATCTTGTGGTTTTGCAGAAAACAACGTCCGCGTCTACCAAAAGATGCATGTGCATGCTTAAAACGCGTTTTGGCACAAATCCATGCGCGTGTGCTAAAAAGAGCAGCATCGGCATGCTTAGCACGTCGTTTGGTAGGAATCCACGTGCGCGTTCTGTCAAAAGCACCATTTGCATGCATATCTTGTGGTATTGAAGATAACAGCGTCCGCGTCTACCAAAAGATGCATGTGCATGCTTAAAACGCGTTTTGGCACAAATCCATGCGCGGGTGCTAAAAAGAGCAGCATCGGCATGCTTAGCACGTCGTTTGGTGGAAATACAGGTGCGCGTTCTGCCAAAAGCACCATTTGCATGCATATCTTGTGGTTTTGCAGAAAACAACGTCCGCGTCTACCAAAAGATGCATGTGCATGCTTAAAACGCGTTTTGGCACAAATCCATGCGCGGGTGCTAAAAAGAGCAGCATCGGCATGCTTAGCACGTCGTTTGGTAGAAATCCACGTACGCGTTCTGCCAAAAGCGCCATTTGCATGCATATCTTGTGGTTTTGCAGAAAACAACGTCCGCGTCTACCAAAAGATGCATGAGCATGCTTAAAACGCGTTTTGGCAGAAATGCGTGCGCAGGTGCTCAAAAGAGCAGCTTCGGCATGCTTAGCACGTCGTTTATTAGAAATCCACGTGCGCGTTCTGACAAAAGCACCATTTGCATGCATATCTTGTGGTGTTGCACAAAACAACGTCCACGTCTACCAAAAGATGCATGTGCATGCTTAAAAGGCGTTATGGCACAAATCCATGTGCGGGTGCTAAAAAGAGCAGCATCGGCATGCTTAGCACGTCGTTTGGTAGAAATCCACGTGCGCGTTCTGCCAAAAGCACCATTTGCATGCATATCGTGTGGTTTTGCAGAAAACAACGTCGGAGTCTACCAAAAGATGCATGTGCATGCTTAAAACGCGTTTTGGCACAAATCCATGCGCGGGTGTTAAAAAGAGCAGCATCGGCATGCTTAGCACGTCGTTTGGTAGAAATCCGAGTGCGCGTTCTGCCAAAAGCACCATTTGCATGCATATCTTGTGGTTTTGCAGAAAACAACGTCCACGTCTACCAAAAGATGCATGTGCATGCTTAAAACGCGTTTTGGCAGAAATGCGTGCGCAGGTGCTCAAAAGAGCAGCTTCGGCATGCTTAGCACGTCGTTTATTAGAAATCCACGAGCGCGTTCTGACAAAAGCACCATTTGCATGCATATCTTGTGGTTTTGCAGAAAACAACGTCCGCGTCTACCAAAAGATGCATGCGCATGCTTAAAACGCGTTTTGGCACAAATCCGTGCGCGGGTGCTAAAAAGAGCAGCATCGGCATGCTTTGGACGTCGTTTGGTAGAAATCCACGTGCGCGTTCTGCCAAAAGCACCATTTGCATGCATATCTTGTGGTTTTGCAGAAAAGAACGTCCGCGTCTACCAAAAGATGCGTGTGCATGCTTAAAACGCGTTTCGGCACAAATCCATGCGCGGGTGCTAAAAAGAGCAGCATCGGCATGCTTAGCACGTCGTTTGGTAGAAATCCACGTGCGCGTACTGCCAAAAGCACCATTTGCATGCATATCTTGTGGTTTTGCAGAAAACAACGTCCGCGTCTACCAAAAGATGCATATGCATGCTTAAAACGTGTTTTGGCACAGATTCATGGGCGTGTGCTAAAAAGAGCAGCCTCGGCATGCTTAGCACGTCGTTTGGTAGAAATCCACGTGCGCGTTCTTTCAAAAGCACCATTTGCATGCATATCTTTTGGCTTTGAAGAAAACAGCGTCAGCGTCTACCAAAAGATGCATGTGCATGCTTAAAACGCGTTTTGGCACAAATCCATACGCGGGTGCTAAAAAGAGCAGCATCGGCATGCTTAGCCCGTCGTTTGGTAGAAATCCACGTGCGCGTTCTGCCAAAAGCACCATTTGCATGCATATCTTATGGTTTTGCAGAAAACAACGTCCGCGTCTACCAAAAGATGCATGTGTATGCTTAAAACGCGTTTTTGCACAAATGCGTGCGCGGGTGCTAAAAAGAGCAGCATCGGCATGCTTAGCACGTCGTTTGGTAGAGATCCACGTGCGCGTTCTGCCAAAAGCACCATTTGCATGCATATCTTGTCGTTTTGCAGATAACAACGTCCGCGTCTACCAAAAGATGCACGTGCATGCTTAAAACGCATTTTGGCACAAGTGCATGCGCGGGTGCTAAAAAGAGCAGCATCGGTATGCTTAGCACGTCGTTTGGTAGAAATCCACGTGCGCGTTCTGACAAAAGCACCATTTGCATGCATATCTTGTGGTTTTGCAGAAAACAACGTCCGCGTCTACCAAAAGATGCATGTGCATGCTTAAAACGCGTTTTGGCACAAATCCGTGCGCGGGTGCTAAAAAGAGCAGCTTCGGCATGCTTAGCACGTCATTTGGTAGAAATCCACGTGCGCGTTCTGCCAAAAGCACCATTTGCATGCATATCTTGTGGTTTTGCAGATAACAACGTCCGCGTCTACCAAAAGATGGATGTGCATGCTTAAAACACGTTTTTGCACAAATGCGTGCGCGGGTGCTAAAAAGAGCAGCATCGGCATGCTTAGCACGTCGTTTGGTGGAAATCCACGTACGTGTTCTGCGAAAAGCACCATTTGCATGCATATCTTGTGGTTTTGCAGAAAACAACGTCCGCGTCTACCAAAAGATGCATGTGCATGCTTAAAACGCGTTTTGGCACAAATCCATGCGCGGGTGCTAAAAAGAGCAGCATCGGCATGCTTAGCACGTCGTTTGGTAGAAATCCACGTGCGCGTTCTTTCGAAAGCACCATTTGCATGCATATCTTGTGGTTTTGAAGAAAACAGCGTCCGCGTCTACCAAAAGATGCATGTGCATGCTTAAAACGCGTTTTGGCACAAATTCATACGCGGGTGCTAAAAAGAGCAGCATCGGCATGCTTAGCCCGTCGTTTGGTAGAAATCCACGTGCGCGTTCTGCCAAAAGCACCATTTGCATGCATATCTTATGGTTTTGCAGAAAACAACGTCCGCGTGTACCAAAAGATGCATGTGCATGCTTAAAACGCGTTTTTGCACAAATGCGTGCGCGGGTGCTAAAAAAGCAGCTTCGGCATGCTTAGCACGTCATTTGGTAGAAATCCACGTGCGCGTTCTGCCAAAAGCACCATTTGCATGCATATCTTGTGGTTTTGCAGAAAACAACGTCCGCGTCTACCAAAAGATGCATGTGCATGCTTAAAACGCGTTTTGGCACAAATCCATGCGCGGGTGCTAAAAAGAGCAGCATCGGCATGCTTAGCACGTCGTTTGGTAGAAATCCACGTGCGCGTTCTGACAAAAGCACCATGTGCATGCATATCTTGTGGTTTTGCAGAAAACAACATCCGCGTCTGCCAAAAGATGCATGTGCATGCTTAAAACGCGTTTTGGCACAAGTCCATGCTCGGGTGCTAAAAAGAGCAGCATCGGTATGCTTAGCACGTCGTTTGGTAGAAATCCACGTGCGCGTTCTGACAAAAGCACCATTTGCATGCATATCTTGTGGTTTTTCAGAAAACAACGTCCGCGTCTACCAAAAGATGCATGTGCATGCTTAAAACGCGTTTTGGCACAAATCCGTGCGCGGGTGCTAAAAAGAGCAGCATCGGCATGCTTTGGACGTCGTTTGGTAGAAATCCACGTGCGCGTTCTGCCAAAAGCACCATTTGCATGCATATCTTGTGGTTTTGCAGAAAACAACGTCCGCGTCTACCAAAAGATGCATGTGCATGCTTAAAACGCGTTTTGGCACAGATCCATGGGCGTGTGCTGAAAAGAGCAGCATCGGCATGCTTAGCACGTCGTTTGGTAGAAATCCATTTCCGCGTAATGCCAAAAGCACCATTTGCATGCATATCTTGTGGTTTTGCAGAAAACAACGTCCGCGTCTACCAAAAGATGCATGTGCATGCTTAAAACGTGTTTTGGCACAAATCCATGTGCGGGTGCTAAAAAGAGCAGCATCGGCATGCTTAGCACGTTGTTTGGTAGAAATCCACGTACGCGTTCTGCCAAAAGCACCATTTGCATGCATATCTTGTGGTTTTGCAGAAAACAACGTCCGCGTCTACCAAAAGATGCATGTGCATGCTTAAAACGCGTTTTGGCAGAAATGCGTGCGCAGGTGCTCAAAAGAGCAGCTTCGGCATGCTTAGCACGTCGTTTATTAGAAATCCACGAGCGCGTTCTGATAAAGCACCATTTGCATGCATATCTTGTGGTTTTGCAGAAAACAACGTCCGCGTCTACCAAAAGATGCATGTGCATGCTTAAAACGCGTTTTGGCACAAATCCGTGCGCGGGTGCTAAAAAGAGCAGCATCGGCATGCTTTGGACGTCGTTTGGTAGAAATCCACGTGCGCGTTCTGCCAAAAGCATCATTTGCATGCATATCTTGTGGTTTTGCAGAAAAGAACGTCCGCGTCTACCAAAAGATGCGTGTGCATGCTTAAAACGCGTTTCGGCACAAATCCATGCGCGGGTGCTAAAAAGAGCAGCATCGGCATGCTTAGCACGTCGTTTGGTAGAAATCCACGTGCGCGTACTGCCAAAAGCACCATTTGCATGCATATCTTGTGGTTTTGCAGAAAACAGCGTCCGCGTCTACCAAAAGATGCATATGCACGCTTAAAACGTGTTTCGGCACAGATTCATGGGCGTGTGCTAAAAAGAGCAGCATCGGCATGCTTAGCATGTCGTTTGGTAGAAATCCATGTGCGCGTTCTGCCAAAAGCACCATTTGCATGCATATCTTGTGGTTTTGCAGAAAACAACGTCCGCGTCTACCAAAAGATGCATGTGCATGCTTAAAACGCGTTTTGGCACAAATCCATGCGTGGGTGCTAAAAAGAGCAGCATCGGCATGCTTAGCACGTCGTTTGGTAGAAATCCACGTACGTATTCTGCGAAAAGCACCATTTGCATGCATATATTGTGGTTTTGCAGAAAACAACGTCCGCGTCTACCAAAAGATGCATGTGCATGCTTAAAACGCGTTTTCCACAAATCCATGCGTGGGTGCTAAAAAGAGCAGCATCGGCATGCTTAGCACGTCGTTTGGTAGAAATCCACGTGCGCGTTCTTTCAAAAGCACCATTTGCATGCATATCTTGTGGTTTTGAAGAAAACAGCGTCTGCGTCTACCAAAAGATGCATGTGCATGCTTAAAACGTGTTTTGGCACAAATCCATACGCGGGTGCTAAAAAGAGCAGCATCGGCATGCTTAGCCCGTCGTTTGGTAGAAATCCACGTGCGCGTTCTGCCAAAAGCACCATTTGCATGCATATCTTATGGTTTTGCAGAAAACAACGTCCGCGTCTACCAAAAGATGCATGTGTATGCTTAAAACGCGTTTTTGCACAAATGCGTGCGCGGGTGCTAAAAAGAGCAGCTTCGGCATGCTTAGCACGTCATTTGGTAGAAATCCACGTGCGCGTTCTGCCAAAAGCACCATTTGCATGCACATCTTGTGGTTTTGCAGAAAACAACGTCCGCGTCTACCAAAAGATGCATGTGCATGCTTAAAACGCGTTTTGGCACAAATCCATGCGCGGGTGCTAAAAAGAGCAGCATCGGCATGCTTAGCACGTCGTTTGGTAGAAATCCACGTGCGCGTTCTGCCAAAAGCACCATTTGCATGCATATCTTGTCGTTTTGCAGATAACAACGTCCGCGTCTACCAAAAGATGCACGTGCATGCTTAAAACGCATTTTGGCACAAGTGCATGCGAGGTGCTAAAAAGAGCAGCATCGGTATGCTTAGCACGTCGTTTGGTAGAAATCCACGTGCGCGTTCTGCCAAAAGCACCATTTGCATGCATATCTTGTGGTTTTGCAGAAAACAACGTCCGCGTCTACCAAAAGATGCATGTGCATGCTTAAAACGCGTTTTGGCACAAATCCGTGCGCGGGTGCTAAAAAGAGCAGCATCGGCATGCTTTGGACGTCGTTTGGTAGAAATCCACGTGCGCGTTCTGCCAAAAGCACCATTTGCATGCATATCTTGTGGTTTTGCAGAAAACAACGTCCGCGTCTACCAAAAGATGCATGTGCATGCTTAAAACGCGTTTTGGCACAGATCCATGGGCGTGTGCTGAAAAGAGCAGCATCGGCATGCTTAGCACGTCGTTTAGTAGAAATCCATGTGCGCGTTCTGCCAAAAGCACCATTTGCATGCATATCTTGTGGTTTTGCAGAAAACAACGTCCGCGTCTACCAAAAGATGCATGTGCATGCTTAAAACGCGTTTTGGCAGAAATGCGTGCGCGGGTGCTCAAAAGAGCAGCTTCGGCATGCTTAGCACGTCGTTTATTAGAAATCCACGTGCGCGTTCTGACAAAAGCACCATTTGCATGCATATCTTGTGGTTTTGCAGAAAACAACGTCCGCGTCTACCAAAAGATGCATGTGCATGCTTAAAACGCGTTTTGGCACAAATCCGTGCGCGGGTGCTAAAAAGAGCAGCATCAGCATGCTTTGGACGTCGTTTGGTAGAAATCCACGTGCGCGTTCTGCCAAAAGCACCATTTGCATGCATATCTTGTGGTTTTGCAGAAAAGAACGTCCGCGTCTACCAAAAGATGCGTGTGCATGCTTAAAACGCGTTTTGGCGCAAATCCATGCGCGGGTGCTAAAAAGAGCAGCATCGGCATGCTTAGCACGTCGTTTGGTAGAAATCCACGTGCGCGTACTGCCAAAAGCACCATTTGCATGCATATCTTGTGGTTTTGCAGAAAACAACGTCCGCGTCTACCAAAAGATGCATATGCATGCTTAAAACGTGTTTTGGCACAGATTCATGGGCGTGTGCTAAAAAGATCAGCATCGGCATGCTTAGCATGTCGTTTGGTAGAAATCCATGTGCGCGTTCTGCCAAAAGCACCATTTGCATGCATATCTTGTGGTTTTGCAGAAAACAACGTCCGCGTCTACCAAAAGATGCATGTGCATGCTTAAAACGCGTTTTGGCACAAATCCATGCGTGGGTTCTAAAAAGAGCAGCATCGGCATGCTTAGCACGTCCTTTGGTAGAAATCCACGTACGCTTTCTGCCAAAAGCACCGTTTGCATGCATATCTTGTGGTTTTGCAGAAAGCAACGTCCGCGTCTACCAAAAGATGCATGTGCATGCTTAAAACGCGTTTTGGCACAAATGCGTGCGCGGGTGCTAAAAAGAGCAGCTTCGGCATGCTTAGCACGTCATTTGGTAGAAATCCACGTGCGCGTTCTGCCAAAAGCACCATTTGCATGCATATCTTGTGGTTTTGCAGAAAACAACGTCCGCGTCTACCAAAAGATGCATGTGCATGCTTAAAACGCGTTTTGGCACAAATCCATACGCGGGTGCTAAAAAGAGCAGCATCGGCATGCTTAGCCCGTCGTTTGGTAGAAATCCACGTGCGCGTTCTGCCAAAAGCACCATTTGCATGCACATCTTGTGGTTTTGCAGAAAACAACGTCCGCGTCTACCAAAAGATGCATGTGCATGCTTAAAACGCGTTTTGGCACAAATCCATGCGCGGGTGCTAAAAAGAGCAGCATCGGCATGCTTTGGACGTCGTTTGGTAGAAATCCACGTGCGCGTTCTGCCAAAAGCACCATTTGCATGCATATCTTGTGGTTTTGCAGAAAAGAACGTCCGCGTCTACCAAAAGATGCGTGTGCATGCTTAAAACGCGTTTTGGCACAAATCCATGCGCGGGTGCTAAAAAGAGCAGCATCGGCATGCTTAGCACGTCGTTTGGTAGAAATCCACGTGCGCGTACTGCCAAAAGCACCATTTGCATGCATATCTTGTGGTTTTGCAGAAAACAACGTCCGCGTCTACCAAAAGATGCATATGCATGCTTAAAACGTGTTTTGGCACAGATTCATGGGCGTGTGCTAAAAAGATCAGCATCGGCATGCTTAGCATGTCGTTTGGTAGAAATCCATGTGCGCGTTCTGCCAAAAGCACCATTTGCATGCATATCTTGTGGTTTTGCAGAAAACAACGTCCGCGTCTACCAAAAGATGCATGTGCATGCTTAAAACGCGTTTTGGCACAAATCCATGCGTGGGTGCTAAAAAGAGCAGCATCGGCATGCTTAGCACGTCCTTTGGTAGAAATCCACGTACGCTTTCTGCCAAAAGCACCGTTTGCATGCATATCTTGTGGTTTTGCAGAAAGCAACGTCCGCGTCTACCAAAAGATGCATGTGCATGCTTAAAACGCGTTTTGGCACAAATGCGTGCGCAGGTGCTAAAAAGAGCAGCATCGGCATTCTTAGCCCGTCGTTTGGTAGAAATCCACGTGCGCGTTCTGCCAAAAGCACCATTTGCATGCACATCTTGTGGTTTTGCAGAAAACAACGTCCGCGTCTACCAAAAGATGCATGTGCATGCTTAAAACGCGTTTTGGCACAAATCCATGCGCGGGTGCTAAAAAGAGCAGCATCGGCATGCTTAGCACGTCGTTTGGTAGAAATCCACGTGCGCGTCCTTTCAAAAGCACCATTTGCATGCATATCTTGTGGTTTTGAAGAAAACAGCGTCCGCGTCTACCAAAAGATGCATGTGCATGCTTAAAACGCGTTTTGGCACAAATCCATACGCGGGTGCTAAAAAGAGCAGCATCGGCATGCTTTGCACATCGTTTGGTAGAAATCCACGTGCGCGCTCTGCCAAAAGCACCATTTGCATGCATATCTTGTGGTTTTGCAGAAAACAACGTCCGCGTCTACCAAAAGATGGATGTGCATGCTTAAAACGCGTTTTTGCACAAATGCGTGCGCGGGAGCTAAAAAGAGCAGCATCGGCATGCTTAGCACGTCGTTTGGTAGAAATCCACGTACGTGTTCTGCGAAAAGCACCATTTGCATGCATATCTTGTGGTTTTGCAGAAAACAACGTCCGCGTCTACCAAAAGATGCATGTGCATGCTTAAAACGCGTTTTGGCACAAATCCATGCGCGGGTGCTAAAAAGAGCAGCATCGGCATGCTTAGCACGTCGTTTGGTAGAAATCCACGTACGCGTTCTGCCAAAAGCACCATTTGCATGCATAGCTTGTGGTTTTGCAGAAAACAACGTCCGCGTCTACCAAAAGATGCATGTGCATGCTTAAAACGCGTTTTGGCAGAAATGCGTGCGCAGGTGCTCAAAAGAGCAGCATCGGCATGCTTAGCGCGTCGTTTGGTAGAAATCCACGTGCGCGTTCTGCCAAAAGCACCATTTGCATGCATATCTTATGGTTTTGCAGAAAACAACGTCCGCGTCTACCAAAAGATGCATGTGCATGCTTAAAACGCGTTTTTGCACAAATGCGTGCGCGGGTGCTAAAAAGAGCAGCTTCGGCATGCTTATCACGTCATTTGGTAGAAATCCACGTGCGCGTTCTGCCAAAAGCACCATTTGCATGCATATCTTGTGGTTTTGCAGAAAACAACGTCCGCGTCTACCAAAAGATGCATGTGCATGCTTAAAACGCGTTTTGGCACAAATCCGTGCGCGGGTGCAAAAAAGAGCAGCTTCGGCATGCTTAGCACGTCATTTGGTAGAAATCCACGTGCACGTTCTGCCAAAAGCACCATTTGCATGCATATCTTGTGGTTTTGCAGATAACAACGTCCGCGTCTGCCAAAAGATGCATGTGCATGCTTAAAACGCGTTTTGGCACAAATGCGTGCGCGGGTGCTAAAAAGAGCAGCTTCGGCATGCTTAGCACGTCGTTTGGCAGAAATCCACGTGCGCGTTCTGCCAAAAGCACCATTTGCATGCATATCTTGTGGTTTTGCAGATAACAACGTCCGCGTCTACCAAAAGATGCATGTGCATGCTTAAAACGCGTTTTGGCACAAGTCCATGCTCGGGTGCTAAAAAGAGCAGCATCGGTATGCTTAGCACGTCGTTTGGTAGAAATCCACGTGCGCGTTCTGACAAAAGCACCATTTGCATGCATATCTTGTGGTTTTGCAGAAAACAACGTCCGCGTTTACCAAAAGATGCATGTGCATGCTTAAAACGCGTTTTGGCACAAATCCGTGCGCGGGTGCTAAAAAGAGCAGCATCGGCATGCTTTGGACGTCGTTTGGTAGAAATCCACGTGCGCGTTCTGCCAAAAGCACCATTTGCATGCATATCTTGTGGTTTTGCAGAAAACAACGTCCGCGTCTACCAAAAGATACATGTGCATGCTTAAAACGCGTTTTGGCACAGATCCATGGGCGTGTGCTGAAAAGAGCAGCATCGGCATGCTTAGCACGTCGTTTGGTAGAAATCCACGTGCGCGTTCTGCCAAAAGCACCATTTGCATGCATATCTTGTGGTTTTGCAGAAAACAACGTCCACGTCTACCAAAAGATGCATGTGCATGCTTAAAACGCGTTTTGGCAGAAATGCGTGCGCAGGTGCTCAAAAGAGCAGCTTCGGCATGCTTTTCACGTCGTTTGGTAGAAATCCACGTGCGCGTTCTGCCAAAAGCACCATTTGCATGCATATCTTGTGGTTTTGCAGAAAAGAACGTCCGCGTCTACCAAAAGATGCGTGTGCATGCTTAAAACGCGTTTCGGCACAAATCCATGCGCGGGTGCTAAAAAGAGCAGCATCGGCATGCTTAGCACGTCGTTTGGTAGAAATCCACGTGCGCGTACTGCCAAAAGCACCATTTGCATGCATATCTTGTGGTTTTGCAGAAAACAACGTCCGCGTCTACCAAAAGATGCATATGCATGCTTAAAACGTGTTTTGGCACAGATTCATGGGCGTGTGCTAAAAAGAGCAGCCTCGGCATGCTTAGCACGTCGTTTGGTAGAAATCCACGTGCGCGTTCTTTCAAAAGCACCATTTGCATGCATATCTTTTGGCTTTGAAGAAAACAGCGTCAGCGTCTACCAAAAGATGCATGTGCATGCTTAAAACGCGTTTTGGCACAAATCCATACGCGGGTGCTAAAAAGAGCAGCATCGGCATGCTTAGCCCGTCGTTTGGTAGAAATCCACGTGCGCGTTCTGCCAAAAGCACCATTTGCATGCATATCTTATGGTTTTGCAGAAAACAACGTCCGCGTCTACCAAAAGATGCATGTGTATGCTTAAAACGCGTTTTTGCACAAATGCGTGCGCGGGTGCTAAAAAGAGCAGCATCGGCATGCTTAGCACGTCGTTTGGTAGAGATCCACGTGCGCGTTCTGCCAAAAGCACCATTTGCATGCATATCTTGTCGTTTTGCAGATAACAACGTCCGCGTCTACCAAAAGATGCACGTGCATGCTTAAAACGCATTTTGGCACAAGTGCATGCGCGGGTGCTAAAAAGAGCAGCATCGGTATGCTTAGCACGTCGTTTGGTAGAAATCCACGTGCGCGTTCTGACAAAAGCACCATTTGCATGCATATCTTGTGGTTTTGCAGAAAACAACGTCCGCGTCTACCAAAAGATGCATGTGCATGCTTAAAACGCGTTTTGGCACAAATCCGTGCGCGGGTGCTAAAAAGAGCAGCTTCGGCATGCTTAGCACGTCATTTGGTAGAAATCCACGTGCGCGTTCTGCCAAAAGCACCATTTGCATGCATATCTTGTGGTTTTGCAGATAACAACGTCCGCGTCTACCAAAAGATGGATGTGCATGCTTAAAACACGTTTTTGCACAAATGCGTGCGCGGGTGCTAAAAAGAGCAGCATCGGCATGCTTAGCACGTCGTTTGGTGGAAATCCACGTACGTGTTCTGCGAAAAGCACCATTTGCATGCATATCTTGTGGTTTTGCAGAAAACAACGTCCGCGTCTACCAAAAGATGAATGTGCATGCTTAAAACGCGTTTTTGCACAAATGCGTGCGCGGGTGCTAAAAAAGCAGCTTCGGCATGCTTAGCACGTCATTTGGTAGAAATCCACGTGCGCGTTCTGCCAAAAGCACCATTTGCATGCATATCTTGTGGTTTTGCAGAAAACAACGTCCGCGTCTACCAAAAGATGCATGTGCATGCTTAAAACGCGTTTTGGCACAAATCCATGCGCGGGTGCTAAAAAGAGCAGCATCGGCATGCTTAGCACGTCGTTTGGTAGAAATCCACGTGCGCGTTCTGACAAAAGCACCATGTGCATGCATATCTTGTGGTTTTGCAGAAAACAACGTCCGCGTCTGCCAAAAGATGCATGTGCATGCTTAAAACGCGTTTTGGCACAAATGCGTGCGCGGGTGCTAAAAAGAGCAGCTTCGGCATGCTTAGCACGTCATTTGGTAGAAATCCACGTGCGCGTTCTGCCAAAAGCACCATTTGCATGCATATCTTGTGGTTTTGCAGATAACAACGTCCGTGTCTACCAAAAGATGCATGTGCATGCTTAAAACGCGTTTTGGCACAAGTCCATGCTCGGGTGCTAAAAAGAGCAGCATCGGTATGCTTAGCACGTCGTTTGGTAGAAATCCACGTGCGCGTTCTGACAAAAGCACCATTTGCATGCATATCTTGTGGTTTTTCAGAAAACAACGTCCGCGTCTACCAAAAGATGCATGTGCATGCTTAAAACGCGTTTTGGCACAAATCCGTGCGCGGGTGCTAAAAAGAGCAGCATCGGCATGCTTTGGACGTCGTTTGGTAGAAATCCACGTGCGCGTTCTGCCAAAAGCACCATTTGCATGCATATCTTGTGGTTTTGCAGAAAACAACGTCCGCGTCTACCAAAAGATGCATGTGCATGCTTAAAACGCGTTTTGGCACAGATCCATGGGCGTGTGCTGAAAAGAGCAGCATCGGCATGCTTAGCACGTCGTTTGGTAGAAATCCATGTCCGCGTAATGCCAAAAGCACCATTTGCATGCATATCTTGTGGTTTTGCAGAAAACAACGTCCGCGTCTACCAAAAGATGCATGTGCATGCTTAAAACGTGTTTTGGCACAAATCCATGTGCGGGTGCTAAAAAGAGCAGCATCGGCATGCTTAGCACGTTGTTTGGTAGAAATCCACGTACGCGTTCTGCCAAAAGCACCATTTGCATGCATATCTTGTGGTTTTGCAGAAAACAACGTCCGCGTCTACCAAAAGATGCATGTGCATGCATAAAACGCGTTTTGGCAGAAATGCGTGCGCAGGTGCTCAAAAGAGCAGCTTCGGCATGCTTAGCACGTCGTTTATTAGAAATCCACGAGCGCGTTCTGATAAAGCACCATTTGCATGCATATCTTGTGGTTTTGCAGAAAACAACGTCCGCGTCTACCAAAAGATACATGTGCATGCTTAAAACGCGTTTTGGCACAAATCCGTGCGCGGGTGCTAAAAAGAGCAGCATCGGCATGCTTTGGACGTCGTTTGGTAGAAATCCACGTGCGCGTTCTGCCAAAAGCACCATTTGCATGCATATATTGTGGTTTTGCAGAAAAGAACGTCCGCGTCTACCAAAAGATGCGTGTGCATGCTTAAAACGCGTTTCGGCACAAATCCATGCGCGGGTGCTAAAAAGAGCAGCATCGGCATGCTTAGCACGTCGTTTGGTAGAAATCCACGTGCGCGTACTGCCAAAAGCACCATTTGCATGCATATCTTGTGGTTTTGCAGAAAACAACGTCCGCGTCTACCAAAATATGCATATGCACGCTTAAAACGTGTTTCGGCACAGATTCATGGGCGTGTGCTAAAAAGAGCAGCATCGGCATGCTTAGCATGTCGTTTGGTAGAAATCCATGTGCGCGTTCTGCCAAAAGCACCATTTGCATGCATATCTTGTGGTTTTGCAGAAAACAACGTCCGCGTCTACCAAAAGATGCATGTGCATGCTTAAAACGCGTTTTGGCACAAATCCATGCGTGGGTGCTAAAAAGAGCAGCATCGGCATGCTTAGCACGTCGTTTGGTAGAAATCCACGTACGTATTCTGCGAAAAGCACCATTTGCATGCATATCTTGTGGTTTTGCAGAAAACAACGTCCGCGTCTACCAAAAGATGCATGTGCATGCTTAAAACGCGTTTTCCACAAATCCATGCGTGGGTGCTAAAAAGAGCAGCATCGGCATGCTTAGCACGTCGTTTGGTAGAAATCCACGTGCGCGTTCTTTCAAAAGCACCATTTGCATGCATATCTTGTGGTTTTGAAGAAAACAGCGTCCGCGTCTACCAAAAGATGCATGTGCATGCTTAAAACGTGTTTTGGCACAAATCCATACGCGGGTGCTAAAAAGAGCAGCATCGGCATGCTTAGCCCGTCGTTTGGTAGAAATCCACGTGCGCGTTCTGCCAAAAGCACCATTTGCATGCATATCTTATGGTTTTGCAGAAAACAACGTCCGCGTCTACCAAAAGATGCATGTGTATGCTTAAAACGCGTTTTTGCACAAATGCGTGCGCGGGTGCTAAAAAGAGCAGCTTCGGCATGCTTAGCACGTCATTTGGTAGAAATCCACGTAAGCGTTCTGCCAAAAGCGCCATTTGCATGCACATCTTGTGGTTTTGCAGAAAACAACGTCCGCGTCTACCAAAAGATGCATGTGCATGCTTAAAACGCGTTTTGGCACAAATCCATGCGCGGGTGCTAAAAAGAGCAGCATCGGCATGCTTAGCACGTCGTTTGGTAGAAATCCACGTGCGCGTTCTGCCAAAAGCACCATTTGCATGCATATCTTGTCGTTTTGCAGATAACAACGTCCGCGTCTACCAAAAGATGCACGTGCATGCTTAAAACGCATTTTGGCACAAGTGCATGCGAGGTGCTAAAAAGAGCAGCATCGGTATGCTTAGCACGTCGTTTGGTAGAAATCCACGTGCGCGTTCTGCCAAAAGCACCATTTGCATGCATATCTTGTGGTTTTGCAGAAAACAACGTCCGCGTCTACCAAAAGATGCATGTGCATGCTTAAAACGCGTTTTGGCACAAATCCGTGCGCGGGTGCTAAAAAGAGCAGCATCGGCATGCTTTGGACGTCGTTTGGTAGAAATCCACGTGCGCGTTCTGCCAAAAGCACCATTTGCATGCATATCTTGTGGTTTTGCAGAAAACAACGTCCGCGTCTACCAAAAGATGCATGTGCATGCTTAAAACGCGTTTTGGCACAGATCCATGGGCGTGTGCTGAAAAGAGCAGCATCGGCATGCTTAGCACGTCGTTTAGTAGAAATCCATGTGCGCGTTCTGCCAAAAGCACCATTTGCATGCATATCTTGTGGTTTTGCAGAAAACAACGTCCGCGTCTACCAAAAGATGCATGTGCATGCTTAAAACGCGTTTTGGCAGAAATGCGTGCGCGGGTGCTCAAAAGAGCAGCTTCGGCATGCTTAGCACGTCGTTTATTAGAAATCCACGTGCGCGTTCTGACAAAAGCACCATTTGCATGCATATCTTGTGGTTTTGCAGAAAACAACGTCCGCGTCTACCAAAAGATGCATGTGCATGCTTAAAACGCGTTTTGGCACAAATCCGTGCGCGGGTGCTAAAAAGAGCAGCATCAGCATGCTTTGGACGTCGTTTGGTAGAAATCCACGTGCGCGTTCTGCCAAAAGCACCATTTGCATGCATATCTTGTGGTTTTGCAGAAAAGAACGTCCGCGTCTACCAAAAGATGCGTGTGCATGCTTAAAACGCGTTTTGGCACAAATCCATGCGCGGGTGCTAAAAAGAGCAGCATCGGCATGCTTAGCACGTCGTTTGGTAGAAATCCACGTGCGCGTACTGCCAAAAGCACCATTTGCATGCATATCTTGTGGTTTTGCAGAAAACAACGTCCGCGTCTACCAAAAGATGCATATGCATGCTTAAAACGTGTTTTGGCACAGATTCATGGGCGTGTGCTAAAAAGATCAGCATCGGCATGCTTAGCATGTCGTTTGGTAGAAATCCATGTGCGCGTTCTGCCAAAAGCACCATTTGCATGCATATCTTGTGGTTTTGCAGAAAACAACGTCCGCGTCTACCAAAAGATGCATGTGCATGCTTAAAACGCGTTTTGGCACAAATCCATGCGTGGGTGCTAAAAAGAGCAGCATCGGCATGCTTAGCACGTCCTTTGGTAGAAATCCACGTAAGCGTTCTGCCAAAAGCACCGTTTGCATGCATATCTTGTGGTTTTGCAGAAAGCAACGTCCGCGTCTACCAAAAGGTGCATGTGCATGCTTAAAACGCGTTTTGGCACAAATGCGTGCGCGGGTGCTAAAAAGAGCAGCTTCGGCATGCTTAGCACGTCATTTGGTAGAAATCCACGTGCGCGTTCTGCCAAAAGCACCATTTGCATGCATATCTTGTGGTTTTGCAGAAAACAACGTCCGCGTCTACCAAAAGATGCATGTGCATGCTTAAAACGCGTTTTGGCACAAATCCATACGCGGGTGCTAAAAAGAGCAGCATCGGCATGCTTAGCCCGTCGTTTGGTAGAAATCCACGTGCGCGTTATGCCAAAAGCACCATTTGCATGCACATCTTGTGGTTTTGCAGAAAACAACGTCCGCGTCTACCAAAAGAAGCATGTGCATGCTTAAAACGCGTTTTGGCACAAATCCATGCGCGGGTGCTAAAAAGAGCAGCATCGGCATGCTTTGGACGTCGTTTGGTAGAAATCCACGTGCGCGTTCTGCCAAAAGCACCATTTGCATGCATATCTTGTGGTTTTGCAGAAAAGAACGTCCGCGTCTACCAAAAGATGCGTGTGCATGCTTAAAACGCGTTTTGGCACAAATCCATGCGCGGGTGCTAAAAAGAGCAGCATCGGCATGCTTAGCACGTCGTTTGGTAGAAATCCACGTGCGCGTACTGCCAAAAGCACCATTTGCATGCATATCTTGTGGTTTTGCAGAAAACAACGTCCGCGTCTACCAAAAGATGCATATGCATGCTTAAAACGTGTTTTGGCACAGATTCATGGGCGTGTGCTAAAAAGATCAGCATCGGCATGCTTAGCATGTCGTTTGGTAGAAATCCATGTGCGCGTTCTGCCAAAAGCACCATTTGCATGCATATCTTGTGGTTTTGCAGAAAACAACGTCCGCGTCTACCAAAAGATGCATGTGCATGCTTAAAACGCGTTTTGGCACAAATCCATGCGTGGGTGCTAAAAAGAGCAGCATCGGCATGCTTAGCACGTCCTTTGGTAGAAATCCACGTACGCTTTCTGCCAAAAGCACCGTTTGCATGCATATCTTGTGGTTTTGCAGAAAGCAACGTCCGCGTCTACCAAAAGATGCATGTGCATGCTTAAAACGCGTTTTGGCACAAATGCGTGCGCGGGTGCTAAAAAGAGCAGCTTCGGCATGCTTAGCACGTCATTTGGTAGAAATCCACGTGCGCGTTCTGCCAAAAGCACCATTTGCATGCATATCTTGTGGTTTTGCAGAAAACAACGTCCGCGTCTACCAAAAGATGCATGTGCATGCTTAAAACGCGTTTTGGCACAAATCCATGCGCGGGTGCTAAAAAGAGCAGCATCGGCATGCTTAGCACGTCGTTTGGTAGAAATCCACGTGCGCGTTCTGCCAAAAGCACCATTTGCATGCATATCTTGTCGTTTTGCAGATAACAACGTCCGCGTCTGCCAAAAGATGCACGTGCATGCTTAAAACGCATTTTGGCACAAGTGCATGCGAGGTGCTAAAAAGAGCAGCATCGGTATGCTTAGCACGTCGTTTGGTAGAAATCCACGTGCGCGTTCTGACAAAAGCACCATTTGCATGCATATCTTGTGGTTTTGCAGAAAACAACGTCCGCGTCTACCAAAAGATGCATGTGCATGCTTAAAACGCGTTTTGGCACAAATCCGTGCGCGGGTGCTAAAAAGAGCAGCATCGGCATGCTTTGGACGTCGTTTGGTAGAAATCCACGTGCGCGTTCTGTCAAAAGCACCATTTGCATGCATATCTTGTGGTTTTGCAGAAAACAACGTCCGCGTCTACCATAAGATGCATGTGCATGCTTAAAACGCGTTTTGGCAGAAATGCGTGCGCAGGTGCTCAAAAGAGCAGCTTCGGCATGCTTAGCACGTCGTTTATTAGAAATCCACGTGCGCGTTCTGACAAAAGCACCATTTGCATGCATATCTTGTGGTTTTGTAGAAAACAACGTCCGCGTCTACCAAAAGATGCATGTGCATGCTTAAAACGCGTTTGGGCACAAATCCGTGCGCGGGTGCTAAAAAGAGCAGCATCGGCATGCTTTGGACGTCGTTTGGTAGAAATCCACGTGCGCGTTCTGCCAAAAGCACCATTTGCATGCATATCTTGTGGTTTTGCAGAAAAGAACGTCCGCGTCTACCAAAAGATGCGTGTGCATGCTTAAAACGCGTTTTGGCAGAAATGCGTGCGCAGGTGCTCAAAAAAGCAGCATCGGCATGCTTAGCACGTCCTTTGGTAGAAATCCACGTACGCTTTCTGCCAAAAGCACCATTTGCATGCATATCTTGTGGTTTTGCAGAAAGCAACGTCCGCGTCTACCAAAAGGTGCATGTGCATGCTTAAAACGCGTTTTGGCACAAATGCGTGCGCAGGTGCTAAAAAGAGCAGCTTCGGCATGCTTAGCACGTCGTTTGCTAGAAATCCACGTGCGCGTTTGACAAAAGCACCATTTGCATGCATATCTTGTGGTTTTGCAGAAAACAACGTCCGCGTCTACCAAAAGATGCATGTGCATGCTTAAAACGCGTTTTGGCACAAATCCGTGCGCGGGTGCTAAAAAGAGCAGCATCGGCATGCTTTGCACGTCGTTTGGTAGAAATCCACGTGCGCGTTCTGCCAAAAGCACCATTTGCATGCATATCTTGTGCTTTTGCAGAAAACAACGCCCGCGTCTACCAAAAGATGCGTGTGCATGCTTAAAACGCGTTTTGGCACAAATCCATGCGCGGGTGCCAAAAAGAGCAGCATCGGCATGCTTAGCACGTCGTTTGGTAGAAATCCACGTACGCGTTCTGCCAAAAGCACCATTTGCATGCATATCTTGTGGTGTTGCACAAAACAACGTCCACGTCTACCAAAAGATGCATGTGCATGCTTAAAAGGCGTTATGGCACAAATCCATGTGCGGGTGCTAAAAAGAGCAGCTTCGGCATGCTTAGCACGTCGTTTGCTAGACATCCACGCGCGCGTTTGACAAAAGCACCATTTGCATGCATATCTTGTGGTTTTGCAGAAAACAACGTCCGCGTCTACCAAAAGATGCATGTGCATGCTTAAAACGCGTTTTGGCACAAATCCGTGCGCGGGTGCTAAAAAGAGCAGCATCGGCATACTTTGCACGTCGTTTGGTAGAAATCCACGTGCGCGTTCTGCCAAAAGCACCATTTGGATGCATATGTTGTGCTTTTGCAGAAAACAACGCCCGCGTCTACCAAAAGATGCGTGTGCATGCTTAAAACGCGTTTTGGCAAAAATCCATGCGCGGGTGCCAAAAAGAGCAGCATCGGCATGCTTAGCACGTCGTTTGGTAGAAATCCACGTACGCGTTCTGCCAAAAGCACCATTTGCATGCATATCTTGTGGTGTTGCACAAAACAACGTCCACGTCTACCAAAAGATGCATGTGCATGCTTAAAAGGCGTTATGGCACAAATCCATGTGCGGGTGCTAAAAAGAGCAGCATCGGCATGCTTAGCACGTCGTTTGGTAGAAATCCACGTGCGCGTTCTGCCAAAAGCACCATTTGCGTGCATATCGTGTGGTTTTGCAGAAAACAACGTCCGAGTCTACCAAAAGATGCATGTGCATGCTTAAAACGCGTTTTGGCACAAATCCATGCGCGGGTGTTAAAAAGAGCAGCATCGGCATGCTTAGCACGTCGTTTGGTAGAAATCCGAGTGCGCGTTCTGCCAAAAGCACCATTTGCATGCATATATTCTGGTTTTGCAGAAAACAGCGTCCGCGTCTACCAAAAGATGCATGTGCATGCTTAAAACGCGTTTTGGCACAAATCAGTGCGCGGGTGCTAAAAAGAGCAGCATCGGTATGCTTAGCACGTCCTTTGGTAGAAATCCACCTGCGCGTTCTGACAAAAGCACCATTTGCATGCATATCTTGTGGTTTTGCAGAAAACAACGTCCGCGTCTACCAAAAGATGCATGTGCATGCTTAAAACGCGTTTTGGCACAAATCCATGCGCGGGTGCTAAAAAGAGCAGCATCGGCATGCTTAGCACGTCGTTTGGTAGAAATCGACGTACGCGTTCTGCCAAAAGCGCCATTTGCATGCATATCTTGTGGTTTTGCAGAAAACAACGTCCCCGTCTACCAAAAGATGCATGTGCATGCTTAAAACGCGTTTTGGCAGAAATGCGTGCGCAGGTGCTCAAAAGAGCAGCTTCGGCATGCTTAGCACGTCGTTTATTAGAAATCCACGTGCGCGTTCTGACAAAAGCACCATTTGCATGCATATCTTGTGGTTTTGCAGAAAACAACGTCCGCGTCTACCAAAAGATGCATGTGCTTGCTTAAAACGCGTTTTGGCACAAATCCGTGCGCGGGTGCTAAAAAGAGCAGCATCGGCATGCTTTGGACGTCGTTTGGTAGAAATCCACGTGCGCGTTCTGCCAAAAGCACCATTTGCATGCATATCTTGTGGTTTTGCAGAAAAGAACGTCCGCGTCTACCAAAAGATGCGTGTGCATGCTTAAAACGCGTTTTAGCACAAATCCATGCGCGGGTGCTAAAAAGAGCAGCATCGGCATGCTTAGCACGTCGTTTGGTAGAAATCCACGTGCGCGTACTGCCAAAAGCACCATTTGCATGCATATCTTGTGGTTTTGCAGAAAACAACGTCCGCGTCTACCAAAAGATGCATATGCATGCTTAAAACGTGTTTTGGCACAGATTCATGGGCGTGTGCTAAAAAGATCAGCATCGGCATGCTTAGCATGTCGTTTGGTAGAAATCCATGTGCGCGTTCTGCCAAAAGCACCATTTGCATGCATATCTTGTGGTTTTGCAGAAAACAACGTCCGCGTCTACCAAAAGATGCATGTGCATGCTTAAAAGGCGTTATGGCACAAATCCATGTGCGGGTGCTAAAAAGAGCAGCATCGGCATGCTTAGCACGTCGTTTGGTAGAAATCCACGTGCGCGTTCTGCCAAAAGCACCATTTGCGTGCATATCTTGTGGTTTTGCAGAAAACAACGTCCGAGTCTACCAAAAGATGCATGTGCATGCTTAAAACGCGTTTTGGCACAAATCCATGCGCGGGTGTTAAAAAGAGCAGCATCGGCATGCTTAGCACGTCGTTTGGTAGAAATCCACGTGCGCGTTCTGACAAAAGCACCATTTGCATGCATATCTTGTGGTTTTGCAGAAAACAACGTCCGCGTCTACCAAAAGATGCATGTGCATGCTTAAAACGCGTTTTGGCACAAATCCATGCGCGGGTGCTAAAAAGAGCAGCATCGGCATGCTTAGCACGTCGTTTGGTAGAAATCCACGTACGCGTTCTGCCAAAAGCGCCATTTGCATGCATATCTTGTGGTTTTGCAGAAAACAACGTCCGCGTCTACCAAAAGATGCATGTGCATGCTTAAAACGCGTTTTGGCAGAAATGCGTGCGCAGGTGCTCAAAAGAGCAGCTTCGGCATGCTTAGCACGTCGTTTATTAGAAATCCACGTGCGCGTTCTGACAAAAGCACCATTTGCATGCATATCTTGTGGTGTTGCACAAAACAACGTCCACGTCTACCAAAAGATGCATGTGCATGCTTAAAAGGCGTTATGGCACAAATCCATGTGCGGGTGCTAAAAAGAGCAGCATCGGCATGCTTAGCACGTCGTTTGGTAGAAATCCACGTGCGCGTTCTGCCAAAAGCACCATTTGCATGCATATCGTGTGGTTTTGCAGAAAACAACGTCGGAGTCTACCAAAAGATGCATGTGCATGCTTAAAACGCGTTTTGGCACAAATCCATGCGCGGGTGTTAAAAAGAGCAGCATCGGCATGCTTAGCACGTCGTTTGGTAGAAATCCGAGTGCGCGTTCTGCCAAAAGCACCATTTGCATGCATATCTTTTGGTTTTGCAGAAAACAGCGTCCGCGTCTACCAAAAGATGCATGTGCATGCTTAAAACGCGTTTTGGCACAAATCAGTGCGCGGGTGCTAAAAAGAGCAGCATCGGCATGCTTTGCTTGTCGTTTGGTAGAAATCCACGTGCGCGTTCAGCCAAAAGCCCCATTTGCATCCATATCTTGTGGTTTTCCAGAAAACAACGTCCGCGTCTACCGAAAGATGCATGTGCATGCTTAAAACGAGTTTTGGTACAAATCCGTGCGCGGGTGCTAACAAGAGCAGCATCGGCATGCTTTGAACGTCGTTTGGTAAAAATCCACGTGCGCGTTCTGCCAAAAGCACCATTTGCATGCATATCTTGTGGTTTTGCAGAAAACAACGTCCGCGTCTACCAAAAGATGCATGTGCATGCTTAAAACGCGTTTTGGCACAAATCCATGCGCGTGTGCTAAAAAGAGCAGCATCGGCATGCTTAGCACGTCGTTTAGTAGGAATCCACGGGCGCGTTCTGTCAAAAGCACCGTTTGCATGCATATCTTGTGGTATTGAAGATAACAGCGTCCGCGTCTACCAAAAGATGCATGTGCATGCTTAAAACGCGTTTTGGCACAAATCCATGCGCGGGTGCTAAAAAGAGCAGCATCGGCATGCTTAGCACGTCGTTTGGTGGAAATACAGGTGCGCGTTCTGCCAAAAGCACCATTTGCATGCATATCTTGTGGTTTTGCACAAAACAGCGTCCGCGTCTACCAAAAGATGCATGTGCATGCTTAAAACGCGTTTTGGCACAAATCAGTGCGCGGGTGCTAAAAAGAGCAGCATCGGCATGCTTTGCTTGTCGTTTGGTAGAAATCCACGTGCGCGTTCAGCCAAAAGCCCCATTTGCATCCATATCTTGTGGTTTTGCAGAAAACAACGTCCGCGTCTACCGAAAGATGCATGTGCATGCTTAAAACGAGTTTTGGTACAAATCCGTGCGCGGGTGCTAACAAGAGCAGCATCGGCATGCTTTGAACGTCGTTTGGTAAAAATCCACGTGCGCGTTCTGCCAAAAGCACCATTTGCATGCATATCTTGTGGTTTTGCAGAAAACAACGTCCGCGTCTACCAAAAGATGCATGTGCATGCTTAAAACGCGTTTTGGCACAAATCCATGCGCGTGTGCTAAAAAGAGCAGCATCGGCATGCTTAGCACGTCGTTTGGTAGGAATCCACGTGCGCGTTCTGTCAAAAGCACCATTTGCATGCATATCTTGTGGTATTGAAGATAACAGCGTCCGCGTCTACCAAAAGATGCATGTGCATGCTTAAAACGCGTTTTGGCACAAATCCATGCGCGGGTGCTAAAAAGAGCAGCATCGGCATGCTTAGCACGTCGTTTGGTGGAAATACAGGTGCGCGTTCTGCCAAAAGCACCATTTGCATGCATATCTTGTGGTTTTGCAGAAAACAACGTCCGTGTCTACCAAAATATGCATGTGCATGCTTAAAACGCGTTTTGGCACAAATCCATGCGCGGGTGCTAAAAAGAGGAGCATCGGCATGCTTAGCACGTCGTTTGGTAGAAATCCACGTAGGCGTTCTGCCAAAAGCACCATTTGCATGCATATCTTGTGGTTTTGCAGAAAACAACGTCCGCGTCTACCAAAAGATGCATGTGCATGCTTAAAATGCGTTTTGGTACAAATCCGTGCGCGGGTGCTAAAAAGAGCAGCATCGCCATGCTTTGCACGTCGTTTGGTAGAAATCCATATGCGCGTTCTGCCAAAAGCACCATTTGCATGGATATCTTGTGGTTTTGCAGAAAACAACGTCCGCGTCTACCAAAAGATGCATGTGCATGCTTAAAACGCGTTTTGGCCCAAATCCATGCGCGGGTGCTAGAAAGAGCAGCATCGGCATGCTTAGCACGTCGTTTGGTAGAAATCCACGTGCGCGTTCTGCCAAAAGCACCATTTGCAAGCATATCTTGTGGTTTTGCAGAAAAGAACGTCCGCGTCTACCAAAAGATGCGTGTGCATGCTTAAAACGCGTTCTGGCACAAATCCATGCGCGGGTGCTAAAAAGAGCAGCATCGGCAGGCTTAGCACGTCGTTTGGTAGAAATCCACGTGCGCGTACTGCCAAAAGCACCATTTGCATGCATATCTTGTGGTTTTGCAGAAAGCAACGTCCGCGTCTACCAAATGATGCATGTGCATGCTTAAAACGCGTTTTGGCACAAATGCGTGCGCAGGTGCTAAAAGAGCAGCTTCGGCATGCTTAGCACGTCGTTTGGTAGAAATCCCCGTGCGCGTTTGACAAAAGCACCATTTGCATGCATATCTTGTGGTTTTGCAGAAAACAAAGTCCGCGTCTACCGAAAGATGCATGTGCATGCTTAAAACGAGTTTTGGTACAAATCCGTGCGCGGGTGCTAACAAGAGCAGCATCGGCATGCTTTGAACGTCGTTTGGTAAAAATCCACGTGCGCGTTCTGCCAAAAGCACCATTTGCATGCATATCTTGTGGTTTTGCAGAAAACAACGTCCGCGTCTACCAAAAGATGCATGTGCATGCTTAAAACGCGTTTTGGCACAAATCCATGCGCGTGTGCAAAAAAGAGCAGCATCGGCATGCTTAGCACGTCGTTTGGTAGGAATCCACGTGCGCGTTCTGTCAAAAGCACCATTTGCATGCATATCTTGTGGTATTGAAGATAACAGCGTCCGCGTCTACCAAAAGATGCATGTGCATGCTTAAAACGCGTTTTGGCACAAATCCATGCGCGGGTGCTAAAAAGAGCAGCATCGGCATGCTTAGCACGTCGTTTGGTGGAAATACAGGTGCGCGTTCTGCCAAAAGCACCATTTGCATGCATATCTTGTGGTTTTGCAGAAAACAACGTCCGCGTCTACCAAAAGATGCATGTGCATGCTTAAAACGCGTTTTGGCACAAATCCATGCGCGGGTGCTAAAAAGAGCAGCATCGGCATGCTTAGCACGTCGTTTGGTAGAAATCCACGTACGCGTTCTGCCAAAAGCGCCATTTGCATGCATATCTTGTGGTTTTGCAGAAAACAACGTCCGCGTCTACCAAAAGATGCATGAGCATGCTTAAAACGCGTTTTGGCAGAAATGCGTGCGCAGGTGCTCAAAAGAGCAGCTTCGGCATGCTTAGCACGTCGTTTATTAGAAATCCACGTGCGCGTTCTGACAAAAGCACCATTTGCATGCATATCTTGTGGTGTTGCACAAAACAACGTCCACGTCTACCAAAAGATGCATGTGCATGCTTAAAAGGCGTTATGGCACAAATCCATGTGCGGGTGCTAAAAAGAGCAGCATCGGCATGCTTAGCACGTCGTTTGGTAGAAATCCACGTGCGCGTTCTGCCAAAAGCACCATTTGCATGCATATCGTGTGGTTTTGCAGAAAACAACGTCGGAGTCTACCAAAAGATGCATGTGCATGCTTAAAACGCGTTTTGGCACAAATCCATGCGCGGGTGTTAAAAAGAGCAGCATCGGCATGCTTAGCACGTCGTTTGGTAGAAATCCGAGTGCGCGTTCTGCCAAAAGCACCATTTGCATGCATATCTTGTGGTTTTGCAGAAAACAGCGTCCGCGTCTACCAAAAGATGCATGTGCATGCTTAAAACGCGTTTTGGCACAAATCAGTGCGCGGGTGCTAAAAAGAGCAGCATCGGCATGCTTTGCTTGTCGTTTGGCAGAAATCCACGTGCGCGTTCAGCCAAAAGCCCCATTTGCATCCATATCTTGTGGTTTTGCAGAAAACAACGTCCGCGTCTACCGAAAGATGCATGTGCATGCTTAAAACGAGTTTTGGTACAAATCCGTGCGCGGGTGCTAACAAGAGCAGCATCGGCATGCTTTGAACGTCGTTTGGTAAAAATCCACGTGCGCGTTCTGCCAAAAGCACCATTTGCATGCATATCTTGTGGTTTTGCAGAAAACAACGTCCGCGTCTACCAAAAGATGCATGTGCATGCTTAAAACGCGTTTTGGCACAAATCCATGCGCGTGTGCTAAAAAGAGCAGCATCGGCATGCTTAGCACGTCGTTTGGTAGGAATCCACGTGCGCGTTCTGTCAAAAGCACCATTTGCATGCATATCTTGTGGTATTGAAGATAACAGCGTCCGCGTCTACCAAAAGATGCATGTGCATGCTTAAAACGCGTTTTGGCACAAATCCATGCGCGGGTGCTAAAAAGAGCAGCATCGGCATGCTTAGCACGTCGTTTGGTGGAAATACAGGTGCGCGTTCTGCCAAAAGCACCATTTGCATGCATATCTTGTGGTTTTGCAGAAAACAACGTCCGTGTCTACCAAAATATGCATGTGCATGCTTAAAACGCGTTTTGGCACAAATCCATGCGCGGGTGCTAAAAAGAGGAGCATCGGCATGCTTAGCACGTCGTTTGGTAGAAATCCACGTAGGCGTTCTGCCAAAAGCACCATTTGCATGCATATCTTGTGGTTTTGCAGAAAACAACGTCCGCGTCTACCAAAAGATGCATGTGCATGCTTAAAATGCGTTTTGGTACAAATCCGTGCGCGGGTGCTAAAAAGAGCAGCATCGCCATGCTTTGCACGTCGTTTGGTAGAAATCCATGTGCGCGTTCTGCCAAAAGCACCATTTGCGTGGATATCTTGTGGTTTTGCAGAAAACAACGTCCGCGTCTACCAAAAGATGCATGTGCATGCTTAAAACGCGTTTTGGCACAAATCCATGCGCGGGTGCTAGAAAGAGCAGCATCGGCATGCTTAGCACGTCGTTTGGTAGAAATCCACGTGCGCTTTCTGCCAAAAGCACCATTTGCATGCATATCTTGTGGTTTTGCAGAAAAGAACGTCCGCGTCTACCAAAAGATGCGTGTGCATGCTTAAAACGCGTTCTGGCACAAATCCATGCGCGGGTGCTAAAAAGAGCAGCATCGGCAGGCTTAGCACGTCGTTTGGTAGAAATCCACGTGCGCGTACTGCCAAAAGCACCATTTGCATGCATATCTTGTGGTTTTGCAGAAAGCAACGTCCGCGTCTACCAAATGATGCATGTGCATGCTTAAAACGCGTTTTGGCACAAATGCGTGCGCAGGTGCTAAAAAGAGCAGCTTCGGCATGCTTAGCACGTCGTTTGGTAGAAATCCCCGTGCGCGTTTGACAAAAGCACCATTTGCATGCATATCTTGTGGTTTTGCAGAAAACAACGTCCGCGTCTACCGAAAGATGCATGTGCATGCTTAAAACGAGTTTTGGTACAAATCCGTGCGCGGGTGCTAACAAGAGCAGCATCGGCATGCTTTGAACGTCGTTTGGTAAAAATCCACGTGCGCGTTCTGCCAAAAGCACCATTTGCATGCATATCTTGTGGTTTTGCAGAAAACAACGTCCGCGTCTACCAAAAGATGCATGTGCATGCTTAAAACGCGTTTTGGCACAAATCCATGCGCGTGTGCTAAAAAGAGCAGCATCGGCATGCTTAGCACGTCGTTTGGTAGGAATCCACGTGCGCGTTCTGTCAAAAGCACCATTTGCATGCATATCTTGTGGTTTTGCAGAAAACAACGTCCGCGTCTACAAAAAGATGCATGTGCATGCTTAAAACGCGTTTTGGCACAAATCCGTGCGCGGGTGCTAAAAAGAGCAGCATCGGCATGCTTTGCACGTCGTTTAGTAGAAATCCACGTGCGCGTTCTGCCAAAAGCACCATTTGCATGCATATCTTGTGCTTTTGCAGAAAACAACGCCCGCGTCTACCAAAATATGCGTGTGCATGCTTAAAACGCGTTTTGGCACAAATCCATGCGCGGGTGCCAAAAAGAGCAGCATCGGCATGCTTAGCACGTCGTTTGGTAGAAATCCACGTACGCGTTCTGCCAAAAGCACCATTTGTATGCATATCTTGTGGTGTTGCACAAAACAACGTCCACGTCTACCAAAAGATGCATGTGCATGCTTAAAAGGCGTTATGGCACAAATCCATGTGCGGGTGCTAAAAAGAGCAGCATCGGCATGCTTAGCACGTCGTTTGGTAGAAATCCACATGCGCGTTCTGCCAAAAGCACCATTTGCATGCATATCGTGTGCTTTTGCAGAAAACAACGTCCGAGTCTACCAAAAGATGCATGTGCATGCTTAAAACGCGTTTTGGCACAAATCCATGCGCGGGTGCTAAAAAGAGCAGCATCGGCATGCTTAGCACGTCGTTTGGTAGAAATCCGAGTGCGCGTTCTGCCAAAGCACCATTTGCATGCATATCTTGTGGTTTTGCAGAAAACAGCGTCCGCGTCTACCAAAAGATGCATGTGCATGCTTAAAACGCGTTTTGGCACAAATCAGTGCGCGGGTGCTAAAAAGAGCAGCATCGGCATGCTTTGCTTGTCGTTTGGTAGAAATCCACGTGCGCGTTCTGCCAAAAGCACCATTTGCATCCATATCTTGTGGTTTTGCAGAAAACAACGTCCGCGTCTACCGAAAGATGCATGTGCATGCTTAAAACGAGTTTTGGTACAAATCCGTGCGCGGGTGCGAACAAGAGCAGCATCGGCATGCTTTGAACGTCGTTTGGTAAAAATCCACGTGCGCGTTCTGCCAAAAGCACCATTTGCATGCATATCTTGTGGTTTTGCAGAAAACAACGTCCGCGTCTACCAAAAGATGCATGTGCATGCTTAAAACGCGTTTTGGCACAAATCCATGCGCGTGTGCTAAAAAGAGCAGCATCGGCATGCTTAGCACGTCGTTTGGTAGGAATCCACGTGCGCGTTCTGTCAAAAGCACCATTTGCATGCATATCTTGTGGTATTGAAGATAACAGCGTCCGCGTCTACCAAAAGATGCATGTGCATGCTTAAAACGCGTTTTGGCACAAATCCATGCGCGGGTGCTAAAAAGAGCAGCATCGGCATGCTTAGCACGTCGTTTGGTGGAAATACAGGTGCGCGTTCTGCCAAAAGCACCATTTGCATGCATATCTTGTGGTTTTGCAGAAAACAACGTCCGTGTCTACCAAAATATGCATGTGCATGCTTAAAACGCGTTTTGGCACAAATCCATGCGCGGGTGCTAAAAAGAGGAGCATCGGCATGCTTAGCACGTCGTTTGGTAGAAATCCACGTAGGCGTTCTGCCAAAAGCACCATTTGCATGCATATCTTGTGGTTTTGCAGAAAACAACGTCCGCGTCTACCAAAAGATGCATGTGCATGCTTAAAATGCGTTTTGGTACAAATCCGTGCGCGGGTGCTAAAAAGAGCAGCATCGCCATGCTTTGCACGTCGTTTGGTAGAAATCCATTTGCGCGTTCTGCCAAAAGCACCATTTGCATGGATATCTTGTGGTTTTGCAGAAAACAACGTCCGCGTCTACCAAAAGATGCATGTGCATGCTTAAAACGCGTTTTGGCACAAATCCATGCGCGGGTGCTAGAAAGAGCAGCATCGGCATGCTTAGCACGTCGTTTGGTAGAAATCCACGTGCGCGTTCTGCCAAAAGCACCATTTGCATGCATATCTTGTGGTTTTGCAGAAAAGAACGTCCGCGTCTACCAAAAGATGCGTGTGCATGCTTAAAACGCGTTCTGGCACAAATCCATGCGCGGGTGCTAAAAAGAGCAGCATCGGCAGGCTTAGCACGTCGTTTGGTAGAAATCCACGTGCGCGTACTGCCAAAAGCACCATTTGCATGCATATCTTGTGGTTTTGCAGAAAGCAACGTCCGCGTCTACCAAATGATGCATGTGCATGCTTAAAACGCGTTTTGGCACAAATGCGTGCGCAGGTGCTAAAAAGAGCAGCTTCGGCATGCTTAGCACGTCGTTTGGTAGAAATCCCCGTGCGCGTTTGACAAAAGCACCATTTGCATTCATATCTTGTGGTTTTGCAGAAAACAACGTCCGCGTCTACCAAAAGATGCATGTGCATGCTTAAAACGCGTTTTGGCACAAATCCGTGCGCGGGTGCTAAAAAGAGCAGCATCGGCATGCTTTGCACGTCGTTTAGTAGAAATCCACGTGCGCGTTCTGCAAAAAGCACCATTTGCATGCATATCTTGTGCTTTTGCAGAAAACAACGCCCGCGTCTACCAAAAGATGCGCGTGCATGCTTAAAACGCGTTTTGGCACAAATCCATGCGCGGGTGCCAGAAAGAGCAGCATCGGCACGCTTAGCACGTCGTTTGGTAGAAATCCACGTACGCGTTCTGCCAAAAGCACCATTTGTATGCATATCTTGTGGTGTTGCACAAAACAACGTCCACGTCTACCAAAAGATGCATGTGCATGCTTAAAAGGCGTCATGGCACAAATCCATGTGCGGGTGCTAAAAAAAGCAGCATCGGCATGCTTAGCACGTCGTTTGGTAGAAATCCACGTGCGCGTTCTGCCAAAAGCACCATTTGCATGCATATCGTGTGGTTTTGCAGAAAACAACGTCCGAGTCTACCAAAAGATGTATGTGCATGCTTAAAAAGCGTTTTGGCACAAATCCACGCGCGGGTGCTAAAAAGAGCAGCATCGGCATGCTTAGCACGTCGTTTGGTAGAAATCCACGTGCGCGTTCTGCCAAAAGCACCATTTGCATGCATATCTTGTGGTTTTGCAGAAAGCAACGTCCGCGTCTACCAAAAGATGCATGTGCATGCTTAAAACGCGTTTTGGCACAAATCCATGCGCGGGTGCTAAAAAGAGCTGCATCGGCATGCTTAGCACGTCGTTTAGTAGAAATCCACGTGCGCGTTCTGCCAAAAGCACCATTTGCATGCATATCTTGTGGTTTTGCAGAAAACAACGTCCGCGTCTACCAAAAGATGCATGTGCACGCTTAAAACGCGTTTTGGCACAAATCCATGCGCGTGTGCTTAAAAGAGCAGCATCGGCATGCTTTGCACGTCGTTTGGTAGAAATCCACGTGCGCGTTCTGTCAAAAGCACCATTTGCATGCATATCTTGTGGTATTGAAGATAACAGCGTCCGCGTCTACCAAAAGATGCATGTGTATGCTTAAAACGCGTTTTGGCACAGATTCATGGGCGTGTGCTAAAAAGATCAGCATCGGCATGCTTAGCATGTCGTTTGGTAGAAATACATGTGCGCGTTCTGCCAAAAGCACCATTTGCATGCATATCTTGTGGTTTTGCAGAAAACAACGTCCGCGTCTACCAAAAGATGCATGTGCATGCTTAAAACGCGTTTTGGCACAAATCCATGCGTGGGTGCTAAAAAGAGCAGCATCGGCATGCTTAGCACGTCCTTTGGTAGAAATCCACGTACGCTTTCTGCCAAAAGCACCATTTGCATGCATATCTTGTGGTTTTGCAGAAAGCAACGTCCGCGTCTACCAAAAGATGCATGTGCATGCTTAAAACGCGTTTTGGCACAAATGCGTGCGCAGGTGCTAAAAAGAGCAGCTTCGGCATGCTTAGCACGTCGTTTGCTAGAAATCCACGTGCGCGTTTGACAAAAGCACCATTTGCATGCATATCTTGTGGTTTTGCAGAAAACAACGTCCGCGTCTACCAAAAGATGCATGTGCATACTTAAAACGCGTTTTGGCACAAATACGTGCGCGGGTGCTAAAAAGAGCAGCATCGGCATACTTTGGACGTCGTTTGGTAGAAATCCACGTGCGCGTTCTGCCAAAAGCACCATTTGCATGCATATCTTGTGGTTTTGCAGAAAAGAACGTCCGCGTCTACCAAAAGATGCGTGTGCATGCTTAAAACGCGTTTTGGTACAAATCCATGCGCGGGTGCTAAAAAGAGCAGCATCGGCATGCTTAGCACGTCGTTTGGTAGAAATCCACGTGCGCGTACTGCCAAAAGCACCATTTGCATGCATATCTTGTGGTTTTGCAGAAAGCAACGTCCGGGGCTACCAAAAGATGCATGTGCATGCTTAAAACGCGTTTTGGCACAAATGCGTGCGCAGGTGCTAAAAAGAGCAGCTTCGGCATGCTTAGCACGTCGTTTGCTAGAAATCCACGTGCGCGTTTGACAAAAGCACCATTTGCATGCATATCTTGTGGTTTTGCAGAAAACAACGTCCGCGTCTACCAAAAGATGCATGTGCATGCTTAAAACGCGTTTTGGCACAAATGCGTGCGCAGGTGCTAAAAAGAGCAGCTTCGGCATGCTTAGCACGTCGTTTGCTAGAAATCCACGTGCGCGTTTGACAAAAGCACCATTTGCATGCATATCTTGTGGTTTTGCAGAAAACAACGTCCGCGTCTACCAAAAGATGCATGTGCATGCTTAAAACGCGTTTTCGCACAAATGCGTGCGCAGGTGCTAAAAAGAGCAGCTTCGGCATGCTTAGCACGTCGTTTGCTAGAAATCCACGTGCGCGTTTGACAAAAGCACCATTTGCATGCATATCTTGTGGTTTTGCAGAAAACAACGTCCGCGTCTACCAAAAGATGCATGTGCATGCTTAAAACGCGTTTTGGCACAAATCCATGCGTGGGTGCTAAAAAGAGCAGCATCGGCATGCTTAGCACGTCCTTTGGTAGAAATCCACGTACGCTTTCTGCCAAAAGCACCATTTGCATGCATATCTTGTAGTTTTGCAGAAAGCAACGTCCGCGTCTACCAAAAGATGCATGTGCATGCTTAAAACGCGTTTTGGCACAAATGCGTGCGCAGGTGCTAAAAAGAGCAGCTTCGGCATGCTTAGCACGTCGTTTGCTAGAAATCCACGTGCGCGTTTGACAAAAGCACCATTTGCATGCATATCTTGTGGTTTTGCAGAAAACAACGTCCGCGTCTACCAAAAGATGCATGTGCATGCTTAAAACGCGTTTTGGCACAAATCCGTGCGCGGGTGCTAAAAAGAGCAGCATCGGCATGCTTTGCACGTCGTTTGGTAGAAATCCACGTGCGCGTTCTGCCAAAAGCACCATTTGCATGCATATCTTGTGCTTTTGCAGAAAACAACGCCCGCGTCTACCAAAAGATGCGTGTGCATGCTTAAAACGCGTTTTGGCACAAATCCATGCGCGGGTGCCAAAAAGAGCAGCATCGGCATGCTTAGCACGTCGTTTGGTAGAAATCCACGTACGCGTTCTGCCAAAAGCACCATTTGCATGCATATCTTGTGGTGTTGCACAAAACAACGTCCACGTCTACCAAAAGATGCATGTGCATGCTTAAAAGGCGTTATGGCACAAATCCATGTGCGGGTGCTAAAAAGAGCAGCATCGGCATGCTTAGCACGTCGTTTGGTAGAAATCCATGTGCGCGTTCTGCCAAAAGCACCATTTGCATGCATATCGTGTGGTTTTGCAGAAAACAACGTCGGAGTCTACCAAAAGATGCATGTGCATGTTTAAAACGCATTTTGGCACAAATCCATGCGCGGGTGTTAAAAAGAGCAGCATCGGCATGCTTAGCACGTCGTTTGGTAGAAATCCGAGTGCGCGTTCTGCCAAAAGCACCATTTGCATGCATATCTTGTGGTTTTGCAGAAAACAGCGTCCGCGTCTACCAAAAGATGCATGTGCATGCTTAAAACGCGTTTTGGCACAAATCAGTGCGCGGGTGCTAAAAAGAGCAGCATCGGCATTCTTAGCACGTCGTTTAGTAGAAATCCATGTGCGCGTTCTGCCAAAAGCACCATTTGCATCCATATCTTGTGGTTTTGCAGAAAACAACGTCCGCGTCTACCGAAAGATGCATGTGCATGCTTAAAACGAGTTTTGGTACAAATCCGTGCGCGGGTGCTAACAAGAGCAGCATCGGCATGCTTTGAGCGTCGTTTGGTAAAAATCCACGTGCGCGTTCTGCCAAAAGCACCATTTGCATGCATATCTTGTGGTTTTGCAGTAAACAACGTCCGCGTCTACCAAAAGATGCATGTGCATGCTTAAAACGCGTTTTGGCACAAATCCATGCGCGTGTGCTAAAAAGAGCAGCATCGGCATGCTTAGCACGTCGTTTGGTAGAAATCCACGTGCGCGTTCTGTCAAAAGCACCATTTGCATGCATATCTTGTGGTATTGAAGATAGCAGCGTCCGCGTCTACCAAAAGATGCATGTGCATGCTTAAAACGCGTTTTGGCACAAATCCATGCGCGGGTGCTAAGAAGAGCAGCATCGGCATGCTTAGCACGTCGTTAGGTGGAAATACAGGTGCGCGTTCTGCCAAAAGCACCAATTGCATGCATATCTTGTGGTTTTGCAGAAAACAACGTCCGTGTCTACCAAAATATGCATGTGCATGCTTAAAAGGCGTTTTGGCACAAATCCATGCGCGGGTGCTAAAAAGAGGAGCATCGGCATGCTTAGCACGTCGTTTGGTAGAAATCCACGTAGGCGTTCTGCCAAAAGCACCATTTGCATGCATATCTTGTGGTTTTGCAGAAAACAACGTCCGCGTCTACCAAATGATGCATGTGCATGCTTAAAATGCGTTTTGGTACAAATCCGTGCGCGGGTGCTAAAAAGAGCAGCATCGCCATGCTTTGCACGTCGTTTGGTAGAAATCCATGTGCGCGTTCTGCCAAAAGCACCATTTGCATGGATATCTTGTGGTTTTGCAGAAAACAACGTCCGCGTCTACCAAAAGATGCATGTGCATGCTTAAAACGCGTTTTGGCACAAATCCATGCGCGGGTGCTAGAAAGAGCAGCATCGGCATGCTTAGCACGTCGTTTGGTAGAAATCCACGTGCGCGTTCTGCCAAAAGCACCATTTGCATGCATATCTTGTGGTTTTGCAGAAAAGAACGTCCGCGTCTACCAAAAGATGCGTGTGCATGCTTAAAACGCGTTCTGGCACAAATCCATGCGCGGGTGCTAAAAAGAGCAGCATCGGCAGGCTTAGCACGTCGTTTGGTAGAAATCCACGTGCGCGTACTGCCAAAAGCACCATTTGCATGCATATCTTGTGGTTTTGCAGAAAGCAACGTCCGCGTCTACCAAATGATGCATGTGCATGCTTAAACGGGTTTTGGCAAAAATGCGTGCGCAGGTGCTAAAAAGAGCAGCTTCGGCATGCTTAGCACGTCGTTTGGTAGAAATCCTCGTGCGCGTTTGACAAAAGCACCATTTGCATGCATGTCTTGTGGTTTTGCAGAAAACAACGTCCGCGTCTACCAAAAGATGCATGTGCATGCTTAAAACGCGTTTTGGCACAAATCCGTGCGCGGGTGCTAAAAAGAGCAGCATCGGCATGCTTTGCACGTCGTTTAGTAGAAATCCACGTGCGCGTTCTGCCAAAAGCACCATTTGCATGCATATCTTGTGCTTTTGCAGAAAACAACGCCCGCGTCTACCAAAAGATGCGTGTGCATGCTTAAAACGCGTTTTGCACAAATCCATGCGCGGGTGCCAAAAAGAGTAGCATCGGCATGCTTAGCACGTCGTTTGGTAGAAATCCACGTACGCTTTCTGCCAAAAGCACCATTTGCATGCATATCTTGTGGTTTTGCAGAAAGCAACGCCCGCGTCTACCAAAAGATGCATGTGCATGCTTAAAACGCGTTTTGGCACAAATGCGTGCGCGGGTGCCAAAAAGAGCAGCATCGGCATGCTTAGCACGTCGTTTGGTAGAAATCCACGTACGCTTTCTGCCAAAAGCACCATTTGCATGCATATCTTGTGGTTTTGCAGAAAGCAACGTCCGCGTCTACCAAAAGATGCATGTGCATGCTTAAAACGCGTTTTGGCACAAATGCGTGCGCAGTTGCTAAAAAGAGCAGCTTCGGCATGCTTAGCACGTCGTTTGCTAGAAATCCACGTGCGCGTTTGACAAAAGCACCATTTGCATGCATGTTGTGGTTTTGCAGAAAACAACGTCCGCGTCTACCAAAAGATGCATGTGCATGCTTAAAACGCGTTTTGGCACAAATCCATGCGTGGGTGCTAAAAAGAGCAGCATCGGCATGCTTAGCACGTCCTTTGGTAGAAATCCACGTACGCTTTCTGCCAAAAGCACCATTTGCATGCATATCTTGTGGTTTTGCAGAAAGCAACGTCCGCGTCTACCAAAAGATGCATGTGCATGCTTAAAACGCGTTTTGGCACAAATGCGTGCGCAGGTGCTAAAAAGAGCAGCTTCGGCATGCTTAGCATGTCGTTTGCTAGAAATCCACGTGCGCGTTTGACAAAAGCACCATTTGCATGCATATCTTGTGCTTTTGCAGAAAACAACGCCCGCGTCTACCAAAAGATGCGTGTGCATGCTTAAAACGCGTTTTGGCACAAATCCATGCGCGGGTGCCAAAAAGAGCAGCATCGGCATGCTTAGCACGTCGTTTGGTAGAAATCCACGTACGCGTTCTGCCAAAAGCACCATTTGCATGCATATCTTGTGGTGTTGCACAAAACAACGTCCACGTCTACCAAAAGATGCATGTGCATGCTTAAAAGGCGTTATGGCACAAATCCATGTGCGGGTGCTAAAAAGAGCAGCATCGGCATGCTTTGCTTGTCGTTTGGTAGAAATCCACGTGCGCGTTCTGCCAAAAGCACCATTTGCATGCATATCTTGTGGTTTTGCAGAAAGCAACGTCCGCGTCTACCAAAAGATGCATGTGCATGCTTAAAACGCGTTTTGGCACAAATCCATGCGCGGGTGCTAAAAAGAGCTGCATCGGCATGCTTAGCACGTCGTTTAGTAGAAATCCATGTGCGCGTTCTGCCAAAAGCACCATTTGCATCCATATCTTGTGGTTTTGCAGAAAACAACGTCCGCGTCTACCGAAAGATGCATGTGCATGCTTAAAACGAGTTTTGGTACAAATCCGTGCGCGGGTGCTAACAAGAGCAGCATCGGCATGCTTTGAACGTCGTTTGGTAAAAATCCACGTGCGCGTTCTGCCAAAAGCACCATTTGCATGCATATCTTGTGGTTTTGCAGAAAACAACGTCCGCGTCTACCAAAAGATGCATGTGCATGCTTAAAACGCGTTTTGGCACAAATCCATGCGCGTGTGCTAAAAAGAGCAGCATCGGCATGCTTAGCACGTCGTTTGGTAGAAATCCACGTGCGCGTTCTGTCAAAAGCACCATTTGCATGCATATCTTGTGGTATTGAAGATAACAGCGTCCGCGTCTACCAAAAGATGCATGTGCATGCTTAAAACGCGTTTTGGCACAAATCCATGCGCGGGTGCTAAAAAGAGCAGCATCGGCATGCTTAGCACGTCGTTTGGTGGAAATACAGGTGCGCGTTCTGCCAAAAGCACCATTTGCATGCATATCTTGTGGTTTTGCAGAAAACAACGTCCGTGTCTACCAAAATATGCATGTGCATGCTTAAAACGCGTTTTGGCACAAATTCATGCGCGGGTGCTAAAAAGAGGAGCATCGGCATGCTTAGCACGTCGTTTGGTAGAAATCCACGTAGGCGTTCTGCCAAAAGCACCATTTGCATGCATATCTTGTGGTTTTGCAGAAAACAACGTCCGCGTCTACCAAAAGATGCATGTGCATGCTTAAAATGCGTTTTGGTACAAATCCGTGCGCGGGTGCTAAAAAGAGCAGCATCGACATGCTTTGCACGTCGTTTGGTAGAAATCCATGTGCGCGTTCTGCCAAAAGCACGATTTGCATGGATATCTTGTGGTTTTGCAGAAAACAACGTCCGCGTCTACCAAAAGATGCATGTGCATGCTTAAAACGCGTTTTGGCACAAATCCATGCGCGGGTGCTAGGAAGAGCAGCATCGGCATGCTTAGCACGTCGTTTGGTAGAAATCCACGTGCGCGTTCTGCCAAAAGCACCATTTGCATGCATATCTTGTGGTTTTGCAGAAAAGAACGTCCGCGTCTACCAAAATATGCGTGTGCATGCTTAAAACGCGTTCTGGCACAAATCCATGCGCGGGTGCTAAAAAGAGCAGCATCGGCAGGCTTAGCACGTCGTTTGGTAGAAATCCACGTGCGCGTACTGCCAAAAGCACCATTTGCATGCATATCTTGTGGTTTTGCAGAAAGCAACGTCCGTGTCTACCAAATGATGCATGTGCATGCTTAAAACGCGTTTTGGCACAAATGCGTGCGCAGGTGCTAAAAAGAGCAGCTTCGGCATGCTTAGCACGTCGTTTGCTAGAAATCCACGTGCGCGTTTGACAAAAGCACCATTTGCATGCATGTCTTGTGGTTTTGCAGAAAACAACGTCCGCGTCTACCAAAAGATGCATGTGCATGCTTAAAACGCGTTTTGGCACAAATCCATGCGTGGGTGCTAAAAAGAGCAGCATCGGCATGCTTAGCACGTCCTTTGGTAGAAATCCACGTACGCTTTCTGCCAAAAGCACCATTTGCATGCATATCTTGTGGTTTTGCAGAAAACAACGCCCGCGTCTACCAAAAGATGCGTGTGCATGCTTAAAACGCGTTTTGGCACAAATCCATGCGCGGGTGCCAAAAAGAGCAGCATCGGCATGCTTAGCACGTCGTTTGGTAGAAATCCACGTACGCGTTCTGCCAAAAGCACCATTTGCATGCATATCTTGTGGTGTTGCACAAAACAACGTCCACGTCTACCAAAAGATGCATGTGCATGCTTAAAAGGCGTTATGGCACAAATCCATGTGCGGGTGCTAAAAAGAGCAGCATCGGCATGCTTTGCTTGTCGTTTGGTAGAAATCCACGTGCGCGTTCTGCCAAAAGCACCATTTGCATGCATATCTTGTGGTTTTGCAGAAAGCAACGTCCGCGTCTACCAAAAGATGCATGTGCATGCTTAAAACGCGTTTTGGCACAAATCCGTGCGCGGGTGCTAAAAAGAGCAGCATCGGCATGCTTTGCACGTCGTTTGGTAGAAATCCACGTGCGCGTTCTGCCAAAGCACCATTTGCATGCATATCTTGTGGTTTTGCAGAAAGCAACGTCCGCGTCTACCAAATGATGCATGTGCATGCTTAAACGGGTTTTGGCACAAATGCGTGCGCAGGTGCTAAAAAGAGCAGCTTCGGCATGCTTAGCACGTCGTTTGGTAGAAATCCCCGTGCGCGTTTGACAAAAGCACCATTTGCATGCATGTCTTGTGCTTTTGCAGAAAACAACGCCCGCGTCTACCAAAAGATGCGTGTGCATGCTTAAAACGCGTTTTGGCACAAATCCATGCGCGGGTGCCAAAAAGAGCAGCATCGGCATGCTTAGCACGTCGTTTGGTAGAAATCCACGTACGCGTTCTGCCAAAAGCACCATTTGCATGCATATCTTGTGGTGTTGCACAAAACAACGTCCACGTCTACGAAAAGATGCATGTGCATGCTTAAAAGGCGTTATGGCACAAATCCATGTGCGGGTGCTAAAAAGAGCAGCATCGGCGTGCTTTGCTTGTCGTTTGGTAGAAATCCACGTGCGCGTTCTGCCAAAAGCACCATTTGCATGCATATCTTGTGGTTTTGCAGAAAGCAACGTCCGCGTCTACCAAAAGATGCATGTGCATGCTTAAAACGCGTTTTGGCACAAATCCATGCGCGGGTGCTAAAAAGAGCTGCATCGGCATGCTTAGCACGTCGTTTAGTAGAAATCCATGTGCGCGTTCTGCCAAAAGCACCATTTGCATCCATATCTTGTGGTTTTGCAGAAAACAACGTCCGCGTCTACCGAAAGATGCATGTGCATGCTTAAAACGAGTTTTGGTACAAATCCGTGCGCGGGTGCTAACAAGAGCAGCATCGGCATGCTTTGAACGTCGTTTGGTAAAAATCCACGTGCGCGTTCTGCCAAAAGCACCATTTGCATGCATATCTTGTGGTTTTGCAGAAAACAACGTCCGCGTCTACCAAAAGATGCATGTGCATGCTTAAAACGCGTTTTGGCACAAATCCATGCGCGTGTGCTAAAAAGAGCAGCATCGGCATGCTTAGCACGTCGTTTGGTAGAAATCCACGTGCGCGTTCTGTCAAAAGCACCATTTGCATGCATATCTTGTGGTATTGAAGATAACAGCGTCCGCGTCTACCAAAAGATGCATGTGCATGCTTAAAACGCGTTTTGGCACAAACCCATGCGCGGGTGCTAAAAAGAGCAGCATCGGCATGCTTAGCACGTCGTTTGGTGGAAATACAGGTGCGCGTTCTGCCAAAAGCACCATTTGCATGCATATCTTGTGGTTTTGCAGAAAACAACGTCCGTGTCTACCAAAATATGCATGTGCATGCTTAAAACGCGTTTTGCACAAATCCATGCGCGGGTGCCAAAAAGAGTAGCATCGGCATGCTTAGCACGTCGTTTGGTAGAAATCCACGTACGCTTTCTGCCAAAAGCACCATTTGCATGCATATCTTGTGGTTTTGCAGAAAGCAACGCCCGCGTCTACCAAAAGATGCATGCGCATGCTTAAAACGCGTTTTGGCACAAATGCGTGCGCGGGTGCCAAAAAGAGCAGCATCGGCATGCTTAGCACGTCGTTTGGTAGAAATCCACGTACGCTTTCTGCCAAAAGCACCATTTGCATGCATATCTTGTGGTTTTGCAGAAAGCAACGTCCGCGTCTACCAAAAGATGCATGTGCATGCTTAAAACGCGTTTTGGCACAAATGCGTGCGCAGGTGCTAAAAAGAGCAGCTTCGGCATGCTTAGCACGTCGTTTGCTAGAAATCCACGTGCGCGTTTGACAAAAGCACCATTTGCATGCATGTCTTGTGGTTTTGCAGAAAACAACGTCCGCGTCTACCAAAAGATGCATGTGCATGCTTAAAACGCGTTTTGGCACAAATCCATGCGTGGGTGCTAAAAAGAGCAGCATCGGCATGCTTAGCACGTCCTTTGGTAGAAATCCACGTACGCTTTCTGCCAAAAGCACCATTTGCATGCATATCTTGTGGTTTTGCAGAAAGCAACGTCCGCGTCTACCAAAAGATGCATGTGCATGCTTAAAACGCGTTTTGGCACAAATGCGTGCGCAGGTGCTAAAAAGAGCAGCTTCGGCATGCTTAGCACGTCGTTTGCTAGAAATCCACGTGCGCGTTTGACAAAAGCACCATTTGCATGCATATCTTGTGCTTTTGCAGAAAACAACGCCCGCGTCTACCAAAAGATGCGTGTGCATGCTTAAAACGCGTTTTGGCACAAATCCATGCGCGGGTGCCAAAAAGAGCAGCATCGGCATGCTTAGCACGTCGTTTGGTAGAAATCCACGTACGCGTTCTGCCAAAAGCACCATTTGCATGCATATCTTGTGGTGTTGCACAAAACAACGTCCACGTCTACCAAAAGATGCATGTGCATGCTTAAAAGGCGTTATGGCACAAATCCATGTGCGGGTGCTAAAAAGAGCAGCATCGGCATGCTTTGCTTGTCGTTTGGTAGAAATCCACGTGCGCGTTCTGCCAAAAGCACCATTTGCATGCATATCTTGTGGTTTTGCAGAAAGCAACGTCCGCGTCTACCAAAAGATGCATGTGCATGCTTAAAACGCGTTTTGGCACAAATCCATGCGCGGGTGCTAAAAAGAGCTGCATCGGCATGCTTAGCACGTCGTTTAGTAGAAATCCATGTGCGCGTTCTGCCAAAAGCACCATTTGCATCCATATCTTGTGGTTTTGCAGAAAACAACGTCCGCGTCTACCGAAAGATGCATGTGCATGCTTAAAACGAGTTTTGGTACAAATCCGTGCGCGGGTGCTAACAAGAGCAGCATCGGCATGCTTTGAACGTCGTTTGGTAAAAATCCACGTGCGCGTTCTGCCAAAAGCACCATTTGCATGCATATCTTGTGGTTTTGCAGAAAACAACGTCCGCGTCTACCAAAAGATGCATGTGCATGCTTAAAACGCGTTTTGGCACAAATCCATGCGCGTGTGCTAAAAAGAGCAGCATCGGCATGCTTAGCACGTCGTTTGGTAGAAATCCACGTGCGCGTTCTGTCAAAAGCACCATTTGCATGCATATCTTGTGGTATTGAAGATAACAGCGTCCGCGTCTACCAAAAGATGCATGTGCATGCTTAAAACGCGTTTTGGCACAAATCCATGCGCGGGTGCTAAAAAGAGCAGCATCGGCATGCTTAGCACGTCGTTTGGTGGAAATACAGGTGCGCGTTCTGCCAAAAGCACCATTTGCATGCATATCTTGTGGTTTTGCAGAAAACAACGTCCGTGTCTACCAAAATATGCATGTGCATGCTTAAAACGCGTTTTGGCACAAATTCATGCGCGGGTGCTAAAAAGAGGAGCATCGGCATGCTTAGCACGTCGTTTGGTAGAAATCCACGTAGGCGTTCTGCCAAAAGCACCATTTGCATGCATATCTTGTGGTTTTGTAGAAAACAACGTCCGCGTCTACCAAAAGATGCATGTGCATGCTTAAAATGCGTTTTGGTACAAATCCGTGCGCGGGTGCTAAAAAGAGCAGCATCGACATGCTTTGCACGTCGTTTGGTAGAAATCCATGTGCGCGTTCTGCCAAAAGCACCATTTGCATGGATATCTTGTGGTTTTGCAGAAAACAACGTCCGCGTCTACCAAAAGATGCATGTGCATGCTTAAAACGCGTTTTGGCACAAATCCATGCGCAGGTGCTAGAAAGAGCAGCATCGGCATGCTTAGCACGTCGTTTGGTAGAAATCCACGTGCGCGTTCTGCCAAAAGCACCATTTGCATGCATATCTTGTGGTTTTGCAGAAAAGAACGTCCGCGTCTACCAAAATATGCGTGTGCATGCTTAAAACGCGTTCTGGCACAAATCCATGCACGGGTGCTAAAAAGAGCAGCATCGGCAGGCTTAGCACGTCGTTTGGTAGAAATCCACGTGCGCGTACTGCCAAAAGCACCATTTGCATGCATATCTTGTGGTTTTGCAGAAAGCAACGTCCGTGTCTACCAAATGATGCATGTGCATGCTTAAAACGCGTTTTGGCACAAATGCGTGCGCAGGTGCTAAAAAGAGCAGCTTCGGCATGCTTAGCACGTCGTTTGGTAGAAATCCCCGTGCGCGTTTGACAAAAGCACCATTTGCATGCATGTCTTGTGGTTTTGCAGAAAACAACGTCCGCGTCTACCAAAAGATGCATGTGCATGCTTAAAACGCGTTTTGGCACAAATCCGTGCGCGGGTGCTAAAAAGAGCAGCATCGGCATGCTTTGCACGTCGTTTAGTAGAAATCCACGTGCGCGTTCTGCCAAAAGCACCATTTGCATGCATATCTTGTGCTTTTGCAGAAAACAACGCCCGCGTCTACCAAAAGATGCGTGTGCATGCTTAAAACGCGTTTTGGCACAAATCCATGCGCGGGTGCCAAAAAGAGCAGCATCGGCATGCTTAGCACGTCGTTTGGTAGAAATCCACGTACGAGTTCTGCCAAAAGCACCATTTGTATGCATATCTTGTGGTGTTGCACAAAACAACGTCCACGTCTACCAAAAGATGCATGTGCATGCTTAAAAGGCGTTATGGCACAAATCCATGTGCGGGTGCTAAAAAGAGCAGCATCGGCATGCTTAGCACGTCGTTTGGTAGAAATCCACGTGCGCGTTCTGCCAAAAGCACCATTTGCATGCATATCGTGTGGTTTTGCAGAAAACAACGTCCGAGTCTACCAAAAGATGCATGTGCATGCTTAAAACGCGTTTTGGCACAAATCCATGCGCGGGTGCTAAAAAGAGCAGCATCGGCATGCTTAGCACGTCGTTTGGTAGAAATCGGAGTGCGCGTTCTGCCAAAAGCACCATTTGCATGCATATCTTGTGGTTTTGCAGAAAACAACGTCCGCGTCCACCAAAAGATGCATGTGCATGCTTAAAACGCGTTTTGGCACAAATCCGTGCGCGGGTGCTAAAAAGAGCAGCATCGGCATGCTTTACTTGTCGTTTGGTAGAAATCCACGTGCGCGTTCTGCCAAAAGCACCATTTGCATGCATATCTTGTGGTTTTGCAGAAAGCAACGTCCGCGTCTACCAAAAGATGCATGTGCATGCTTAAAACGCGTTTTGGCACAAATCCATGCGCGGGTGCTAAAAAGAGCTGCATCGGCATGCTTAGCACGTCGTTTAGTAGAAATCCACGTGCGCGTTCTGCCAAAAGCACCATTTGCATGCATATCTTGTGGTTTTGCAGAAAACAACGTCCGCGTCTACCGAAAGATGCATGTGCACGCTTAAAACGCGTTTTGGCACAAATCCATGCGCGTGTGCTTAAAAGAGCAGCATCGGCATGCTTTGCACGTCGTTTGGTAGAAATCCACGTGCGCGTTCTGTCAAAAGCACCATTTGCATGCATATCTTGTGGTATTGAAGATAACAGCGTCCGCGTCTACCAAAAGATGCATGTGCATGCTTAAAACGCGTTTTGGCACAGATTCATGGGCGTGTGCTAAAAAGATCAGCATCGGCATGCTTAGCATGTCGTTTGGTAGAAATCCATGTGCGCGTTCTGCCAAAAGCACCATTTGCATGCATATCTTGTGGTTTTGCAGAAAACAACGTCCGCGTCTACCAAAAGATGCATGTGCGTGCTTAAAACGCGTTTTGGCACAAATCCATGCGTGGGTGCTAAAAAGAGCAGCATCGGCATGCTTAGCACGTCCTTTGGTAGAAATCCACGTACGCTTTCTGCCAAAAGCACCATTTGCATGCATATCTTGTGGTTTTGCAGAAAGCAACGTCCGCGTCTACCAAAAGATGCATGTGCATGCTTAAAACGCGTTTTGGCACAAATGCGTGCGCAGGTGCTAAAAAGAGCAGCTTCGGCATGCTTAGCACGTCGTTTGCTAGAAATCCACGTGCGCGTTTGACAAAAGCACCATTTGCATGCATATCTTGTGGTTTTGCAGAAAACAACGTCCGCGTCTACCAAAAGATGCATGTGCATGCTTAAAACGCGTTTTGGCACAAATCCGTGCGCGGGTGCTAAAAAGAGCAGCATCGGCATGCTTTGGACGTCGTTTGGTAGAAATCCACGTGCGCGTTCTGCCAAAAGCACCATTTGCATGCATATCTTGTGGTTTTGCAGAAAAGAACGTCCGCGTCTACCAAAAGATGCGTGTGCATGCTTAAAACGTGTTTTGGCACAAATCCATGCGCGGGTGCTAAAAAGAGCAGCATCGGCATGCTTAGCACGTCGTTTGGTAGAAATCCACGTGCGCGTACTGCCAAAAGCACCATTTGCATGCATATCTTGTGGTTTTGCAGAAAACAACGTCCGCGTCTACCAAAAGATGCATATGCATGCTTAAAACGTGTTTTGGCACAGATTCATGGGCGTGTGCTAAAAAGATCAGCATCGGCATGCTTAGCATGTCGTTTGGTAGAAATCCATGTGCGCGTTCTGCCAAAAGCACCATTTGCATGCATATCTTGTGGTTTTGCAGAAAACAACGTCCGCGTCTACCAAAAGATGCATGTGCATGCTTAAAACGCGTTTTGGCACAAATCCATGCGTGGGTGCTAAAAAGAGCAGCATCGGCATGCTTAGCACGTCCTTTGGTAGAAATCCACGTACGCTTTCTGCCAAAAGCACCATTTGCATGCATATCTTGTGGTTTTGCAGAAAGCAACGTCCGCGTCTACCAAAAGATGCATGTGCATGCTTAAAACGCGTTTTGGCACAAATGCGTGCGCAGGTGCTAAAAAGAGCAGCTTCGGCATGCTTAGCACGTCGTTTGCTAGAAATCCACGTGCGCGTTTGATAAAAGCACCATTTGCATGCATATCTTGTGGTTTTGCACAAAACAACGTCCGCGTCTACCAAAAGATGCATGTGCATGCTTAAAACGCGTTTTGGCACAAATCCGTGCGCGGGTGCTAAAAAGAGCAGCATCGGCATGCTTTGCACTTCGTTTGGTAGAAATCCACGTGCGCGTTCTGCCAAAAGCACCATTTGCATGCATATCTTGTGCTTTTGCAGAAAACAACGCCCGCGTCTACCAAAAGATGCGTGTGCATGCTTAAAACGCGTTTTGGCACAAATCCATGCGCGGGTGCCAAAAAGAGCAGCATCGGCATGCTTAGCACGTCGTTTGGTAGAAATCCACGTACGCGTTCTGCCAAAAGCACCATTTGCATGCATATCTTGTGGTGTTGCACAAAACAACGTCCACGTCTACCAAAAGATGCATGTGCATGCTTAAAAGGCGTTATGGCACAAATCCATGTGCGGGTGCTAAAAAGAGCAGCATCGGCATGCTTAGCACGTCGTTTGGTAGAAATCCACGTGCGCGTTCTGCCAAAAGCACCATTTGCATGCATATCGTGTGGTTTTGCAGAAAACAACGTCCGAGTCTACCAAAAGATGCATGTGCATGCTTAAAACGCGTTTTGGCACAAATCCATGCGCGGGTGCTAAAAAGAGCAGCATCGGCATTTAGCACGTCGTTTGGTAGAAATCCGAGTGCGCGTTCTGCCAAAAGCACCATTTGCATGCAGATCTTGTGGTTTTGCAGAAAACAACGTCCGCGTCCACCAAAAGATGCATGTGCATGCTTAAAACGCGTTTTGGCACAAATCAGTGCGCGGGTGCTAAAAAGAGCAGCATCGGCATGCTTTGCTTGTCGTTTGGTAGAAATCCACGTGCGCGTTCTGCCAAAAGCACCATTTGCATGCATATCTTGTGGTTTTGCAGAAAGCAACGTCCGCGTCTACCAAAAGATGCATGTGCATGCTTAAAACGCGTTTTGGCACAAATCCATGCGCGGGTGCTAAAAAGAGCTGCATCGGCATGCTTAGCACGTCGTTTAGTAGAAATCCATGTGCGCGTTCTGCCAAAAGCACCATTTGCATCCATATCTTGTGGTTTTGCAGAAAACAACGTCCGCGTCTACCGAAAGATGCATGTGCATGCTTAAAACGAGTTTTGGTACAAATCCGTGCGCGGGTGCTAACAAGAGCAGCATCGGCATGCTTTGAACCTCGTTTGGTAAAAATCCACGTGCGTGTTCTGCCAAAAGCACCATTTGCATGCATATCTTGTGGTTTTGCAGAAAACAACGTCCGCGTCTACCAAAAGATGCATGTGCATGCTTAAAACGCGTTTTGGCACAAATCCATGCGCGTGTGCTAAAAAGAGCAGCATCGGCATGCTTAGCACGTCGTTTGGTAGAAATCCACGTGCGCGTTCTGTCAAAAGCACCATTTGCATGCATATCTTGTGGTATTGAAGATAACAGCGTCCGCGTCTACCAAAAGATGCATGTGCATGCTTAAAACGCGTTTTGGCACAAATCCATGCGCGGGTGCTAAAGAGAGCAGCATCGCCATGCTTTGCACGTCGTTTGGTAGAAATCCATGTGCGCGTTCTGCCAAAAGCACCAATTGCATGGATATCTTGTAGTTTTGCAGAAAACAACGTCCGTGTCTACCAAAATATGCATGTGCATGCTTAAAACGCGTTTTGGCACAAATCCATGCGCGGGTGCTAAAAAGAGGAGCATCGGCATGCTTAGCACGTCGTTTGGTAGAAATCCACGTAGGCGTTCTGCCAAAAGCACCATTTGCATGCATATCTTGTGGTTTTGCAGAAAACAACGTCCGCGTCTACCAAAAGATGCATATGCATGCTTAAAATGCGTTTTGGTACAAATCCGTGCGCGGGTGCTAAAGAGAGCAGCATCGCCATGCTTTGCACGTCGTTTGGTAGAAATCCATGTGCGCGTTCTGCCAAAAGCACCAATTGCATGGATATCTTGTGGTTTTGCAGAAAACAACGTCCGCGTCTACCAAAAGATGCATGTGCATGCTTAAAACGCGTTTTGGCACAAATCTATGCGCGGGTGCTAGAAAGAGCAGCATCGGCATGCTTAGCACGTCGTTTGGTTGAAATCCACGTGCGCGTTCTGCCAAAAGCACCATTTGCATGCATATCTTGTGGTTTTCCAGAAAAGAACGTCCGCGTCTACCAAAAGATGCGTGTGCATGCTTAAAACGCGTTCTGGCACAAATCCATGCGCGGGTGCTAAAAAGAGCAGCATCGGCAGGCTTAGCACGTCGTTTGGTAGAAATCCACGTGCGCGTACTGCCAAAAGCACCATTTGCATGCATATCTTGTGGTTTTGCAGAAAGCAACGTCCGCGTCTACCAAATGATGCATGTGCATGCTTAAAACGCGTTTTGGCACAAATGCGTGCGCAGGTGCTAAAAAGAGCAGCTTCGGCATGCTTAGCACGTCGTTTGGTAGAAATCCCCGTGCGCGTTTGACAAAAGCACCATTTGCATGCATATCTTGTGGTTTTGCAGAAAACAACGTCCGCGTCTACCAAAAGATGCATGTGCATGCTTAAAACGCGTTTTGGCACAAATCCGTGCGCGGGTGCTAAAAAGAGCAGCATCGGCATGCTTTGCACGTCGTTTAGTAGAAATCCACGTGCGCGTTCTGCCAAAAGCACCATTTGCATGCATATCTTGTGCTTTTGCAGAAAACAACGCCCGCGTCTACCAAAAGATGCGTGTGCATGATTAAAACGCGTTTTGGCACAAATCCATGCGCGGGTGCCAAAATAGCAGCATCGGCATGCTTAGCACGTCGTTTGGTAGAAATCCACGTACGCGTTCTGCCAAAAGCACCATTTGTATGCATATCTTGCGGTGTTGCACAAAACAACGTCCACGTCTACCAAAAGATGCATGTGCATGCTTAAAAGGCGTTATGGCACAAATCCATGTGCGGGTGCTAAAAAAACAGCATCGGCATGCTTAGCACGTCGTTTGGTAGAAATCCACGTGCGCGTTCTGCCAAAAGCACCATTTGCATGCATATCGTGTGGTTTTGCAGAAAACAACGTCCGAGTCTACCAAAAGATGCATGTGCATGCTTAAAACGCGTTTTGGCACAAATCCATGCGCGGGTGCTAAAAAGAGCAGCATCGGCATTTAGCACGTCGTTTGGTAGAAATCCGAGTGCGCGTTCTGCCAAAAGCACCATTTGCATGCATATCTTGTGGTTTTGCAGAAAACAACGTCCGCGTCCACCAAAAGATGCATGTGCATGCTTAAAACGCGTTTTGGCACAAATCCGTGCGAGGGTGCTAAAAAGAGCAGCATCGGCATGCTTTGCTTGTCGTTTGGTAGAAATCCACGTGCGCGTTCTGCCAAAAGCACCATTTGCATGCATATCTTGTGGTTTTGCAGAAAGCAACGTCCGCGTCTACCAAAAGATGCATGTGCATGCTTAAAACGCGTTTTGGTACAAATCCGTGCGCGGGTGCTAACAAGAGCAGCATCGGCATGCTTTGCACGTCGTTTGGTAGAAATCCACGTGCGCGTTCTGCCAAAAGCACCATTTGCATGCATATCTTGTGGTTTTGCAGAAAACAACGTCCGCGTCTACCAAATGATGCATGTGCATGCTTAAAACGGGTTTTGGCACAAATCCATGCGTGGGTGGTAAAAAGAGCAGCATCGGCATGCTTTGCACGTCGTTTGGTAGAAATCCACGTGCGCGTTCTGCCAAAAGCACCATTTGCATGCATATATTGTGGTTTTGCAGAAAACAACGTCCGCGTCTACCAAAAGATGCATGTGCACGCTTAAAACGCGTTTTGGCACAAATCCATGCGCGTGTGCTTAAAAGAGCAGCATCGGCATGCTTTGCACGTCGTTTGGTAGAAATCCACGTGCGCGTTCTGTCAAAAGCACCATTTGCATGCATATCTTGTGGTATTAAAGATAACAGCGTCCGCGTCTACCAAAAGATGCATGTGCATGCTTAAAACGCGTTTTGACACAAATCCATGCGCGGGTGCTAAAAAGAGCAGCATCGGCATGCTTAGCACGTCGTTTGGTAGAAATACAGGTGCGCGTTCTGCCAAAAGCACCATTTGCATGCATATCTTGTGGTTTTGCAGAAAACAACGTCCGCGTCTACCAAAAGATGCATGTGCATGCTTAAAACGCGTTTTGGCACAAATCCATGCGCGGGTGCTAAAAAGAGGAGCATCGGCATTCTTAGCTCGTCGTTTTGTAGAAATCCACGTAGGCGTTCTGCCAAAAGCACCATTTGCATGCATATCTTGTGGTTTTGCAGAAAACAGCGTCCGCGTCTACCAAAAGATGCATGTGCATGCTTAAAATGCGTTTTGGTACAAATCCGTGCGCGGGTGCTAAAAAGAGCAGCATCGGCATGCTTTGCACGTCGTTTGGTAGAAATCCATGTGCGCGTTCTGCCAAAAGCACCATTTGCATGGATATCTTGTGGTTTTGCAGAAAACAACGTCCGCGTGTACCAAAAGATGCATGTGCATGCTTAAAACGCGTTTTGGCACAAATCCATGCGCGGGTGCTAAAAAGAGCAGCATAGGCATGCTTAGCACGTCGTTTGGTAGAAATCCACGTACGCGTTCTGCCGAAAGCACCATTTGCATGCATATCTTGTGGTTTTGCAGAAAACAACGTCCGCGTCTACCAAAAGATGCATGTGCATGCTTAAAACGCGTTTTGGCACAAATCAATGCGCGGGTGCTAAAAAGAGCAGCATCGGCATGCTTAGCACATCGTTTGGTAGAAATCCACTTGCGCGTTCAGTCAAAAGCACCATTTGCATACATATCTCGTGGTTTTGAAGAAAACAGCGTCCGCGTCTACCAAAAGATGCATGTGCATGCTTAAAACGCGTTTTGGCACAAATCCATGCGCGGGTGCTAAAAAGAGCAGCATCGGCATGCTTAGAACGTCGTTTGGTAGAAAACCGAGTGCGCGTTCTGCCAAAAGCACCATTTGCATGCATATGTCGTGGTTTTGCAGAAAACAACGTCCGCGTCTACCAAAAGATGCATGTGCATGCTTAAAACGCGCTTTGGCACAAATCCGTGCGCGGGTGCTAAAAAGAGCAGCATCGGCATGCTTTGCACGTCGTTTGGTAGAAATCCACGTGCGCGTTCTGCCAAAAGCACCATTTGCATGCATATCTTGTGGTTTTGCAGAAAACAACGTCCGCGTCTACCAAAAGATGCATGTGCATGCTTAAAACGCGTTTTGGCACAAATCCATGCGCGGGTGCTAAAAAGAGCAGCATCGGCATGCTTAGCACGTCGTTAGGTAGAAATCCACGTAGGCGTTCTGCCAAAAGCACCATTTGCATGCATATCTTGTGGTTTTGCAGAAAACAACGTCCGCGTGTACCAAAAGATGCATGTGCATGCTTAAAACGCGTTTTGGCACAAATCCACGCGCGGGTGCTAAAAAGAGCAGCATAGGCATGCTTAGCACGTCGTTTGGTAGAAATCCACGTGCGCGTTCTGCCAAAAGCACCATTTGCATGCATATCTTGTGGTTTTGCAGAAAACAACGTCCGCGTCTAACAAAAGATGCAGGTGCATGCTTAAAACGCGTTTTGGCACAAATCCATGCGCGGGTGCTAAAAAGAGCTGCATCGGCATGCTTAGCACGTCATTTGGTAGAAATCCACGTAGCGTTCTGCCAAAAGCACCATTTGCATGCATATCTTGTGGTTTTGCAGAAAACAACGTCCGCGTCTACCAAAAGATGCATGTGCTTGCTTAAAACGCGTTTTGGCACAAATGCGTGCGCGGGTGCTAAAAAGAGCAGCTTCGGCATGCTTAGCACGTCGTTTGGTAGAAACCCACGTGCGCGTTCTACCAAAAGCACCATTTGCATGCATATCTTGTTATTTTGAAGAAAACAACGTCCGCGTCTACCAAAAGATGCGTGTGCATGCTTAAAACGCGTTTTGGCACAAATCCGTGCGAGGGTGCTAAAAAGAGCAGCTTCGGCATGCTTTGCACGTCGTTTGGTAGAAATCCACATGCGCGTTCTGCCAAAAGCACCATTTGTATGTATATCTTGTGGTTTTGCAGAAAACAACGTCCGCGTCTACCAAAAGATGCATGTGCATACTTAAAGCGCGTTTTGGCACAAATGCGTGCGCGGGTGCTAAAAAGAGCAGCTTCGGCATGCTTAGCATGTCGTTTGGTAGAAATCCACGTGCGCGTTCTGCCAAAAGCACCATTTGCATGCATATCTTGTGGTTTTGCAGAAAACAACGTCCGCGTCTACCAAAAGATGCATGTGCATGCTTAAAACGCGTTTTGGCACAAATCCGTGCGCGGGTGCTAAAAAGAGCAGCATCGGCATGCTTAGCACGTCGTTTGGTAGAAATCCACGTGCGCGTACTGCCAAAAGCACCATTTGCATGCATATCTTGTGGTTTTGCAGAAAACAACGTCCGCGTCTACCAAAAGATGCATATGCATGCTTAAAACATGTTTTGGCACAGATTCATGGGCGTGTGCTAAAAAGATCAGCATCGGCATGCTTAGCATGTCGTTTGGTAGAAATCCATGTGCGCGTTCTGCCAAAAGCACCATTTGCATGCATATCTTGTGGTTTTGCAGAAAACAACGTCCGCGTCTACCAAAAGATGCATGTGCGTGCTTAAAGGGCGTTATGGCACAAATCCATGTGCGGGTGCTAAAAAGAGCAGCATCGGCATGCTTAGCACGTCGTTTGGTAGAAATCCACGTGCGCGTTCTGCCAAAAGCACCATTTGCGTGCATATCGTGTGGTTTTGCAGAAAACAACGTCCGAGTCTACCAAAAGATGCATGTGCATGCTTAAAACGCGTTTTGCCACAAATCCATGCGCGGGTGTTAAAAAGAGCAGCATCGGCATGCTTAGCACGTCGTTTGGTAGAAATCCACGTGCGCGTTCTGACAAAAGCACCATTTGCATGCATATCTTGTGGTTTTGCAGAAAACAACGTCCGCGTCTACCAAAAGATGCATGTGCATGCTTAAAACGCGTTTTGGCACAAATCCATGCGCGGGTGCTAAAAAGAGCAGCATCGGCATGCTTAGCACGTCGTTTGGTAGAAATCCACGTACGCGTTCTGCCAAAAGCGCCATTTGCATGCATATCTTGTGGTTTTGCAGAAAACAACGTCCGCGTCTACCAAAAGATGCATGTGCATGCTTAAAACGCGTTTTGGCAGAAATGCGTGCGCAGGTGCTCAAAAGAGCAGCTTCGGCATGCTTAGCACGTCGTTTATTAGAAATCCACGTGCGCGTTCTGACAAAAGCACCATTTGCATGCATATCTTGTGGTGTTGCACAAAACAACGTCCACGTCTACCAAAAGATGCATGTGCATGCTTAAAAGGCGTTATGGCACAAATCCATGTGCGGGTGCTAAAAAGAGCAGCATCGGCATGCTTAGCACGTCGTTTGGTAGAAATCCACGTGCGCGTTCTGCCAAAAGCACCATTTGCATGCATATCGTGTGGTTTTGCAGAAAACAACGTCGGAGTCTACCAAAAGATGCATGTGCATGCTTAAAACGCGTTTTGGCACAAATCCATGCGCGGGTGTTAAAAAGAGCAGCATCGGCATGCTTAGCACGTCGTTTGGTAGAAATCCGAGTGCACGTTCTGCCAAAAGCACCATTTGCATGCATATCTTGTGGTTTTGCAGAAAACAGCGTCCGCGTCTACCAAAAGATGCATGTGCATGCTTAAAACGCGTTTTGGCACAAATCAGTGCGCGGGTGCTAAAAAGAGCAGCATCGGCATGCTTTGCTTGTCGTTTGGTAGAAATCCACGTGCGCGTTCAGCCAAAAGCCCCATTTGCATCCATATCTTGTGGTTTTGCAGAAAACAACGTCCGCGTCTACCGAAAGATGCATGTGCATGCTTAAAACGAGTTTTGGTACAAATCCGTGCGCGGGTGCTAACAAGAGCAGCATCGGCATGCTTTGAACGTCGTTTGGTAAAAATCCACGTGCGCGTTCTGCCAAAAGCACCATTTGCATGCATATCTTGTGGTTTTGCAGAAAACAACGTCCGCGTCTACCAAAAGATGCATGTGCTTGCTTAAAACGCGTTTTGGCACAAATCCATGCGCGTGTGCTAAAAAGAGCAGCATCGGCATGCTTAGCACGTCGTTTGGTAGGAATCCACGGGCGCGTTCTGTCAAAAGCACCGTTTGCATGCATATCTTGTGGTATTGAAGATAACAGCGTCCGCGTCTACCAAAAGATGCATGTGCATGCTTAAAACGCGTTTTGGCACAAATCCATGCGCGGGTGCTAAAAAGAGCAGCATCGGCATGCTTAGCACGTCGTTTGGTGGAAATACAGGTGCGCGTTCTGCCAAAAGCACCATTTGCATGCATATCTTGTGGTTTTGCACAAAACAGCGTCCGCGTCTACCAAAAGATGCATGTGCATGCTTAAAACGCGTTTTGGCACAAATCAGTGCGCGGGTGCTAAAAAGAGCAGCATCGGCATGCTTTGCGTGTCGTTTGGTAGAAATCCACGTGCGCGTTCAGCCAAAAGCCCCATTTGCATCCATATCTTGTGGTTTTGCAGAAAACAACGTCCGCGTCTACCGAAAGATGCATGTGCATGCTTAAAACGAGTTTTGGTACAAATCCGTGCGCGGGTGCTAACAAGAGCAGCATCGGCATGCTTTGAACGTCGTTTGGTAAAAATCCACGTGCGCGTTCTGCCAAAAGCACCATTTGCATGCATATCTTGTGGTTTTGCAGAAAACAACGTCCGCGTCTACCAAAAGATGCATGTGCATGCTTAAAACGCGTTTTGGCACAAATCCATGCGCGTGTGCTAAAAAGAGCAGCATCGGCATGCTTAGCACGTCGTTTGGTAGGAATCCACGTGCGCGTTCTGTCAAAAGCACCATTTGCATGCATATCTTGTGGTATTGAAGATAACAGCGTCCGCGTCTACCAAAAGATGCATGTGCATGCTTAAAACGCGTTTTGGCACAAATCCATGCGCGGGTGCTAAAAAGAGCAGCATCGGCATGCTTAGCACGTCGTTTGGTTGAAATACAGGTGCGCGTTCTGCCAAAAGCACCATTTGCATGCATATCTTGTGGTTTTGCAGAAAACAACGTCCGTGTCTACCAAAATATGCATGTGCATGCTTAAAACGCGTTTTGGCACAAATCCATGCGCGGGTGCTAAAAAGAGGAGCATCGGCATGCTTAGCACGTCGTTTGGTAGAAATCCACGTAGGCGTTCTGCCAAAAGCACCATTTGCATGCATATCTTGTGGTTTTGCAGAAAACAACGTCCGCGTCTACCAAAAGATGCATGTGCATGCTTAAAATGCGTTTTGGTACAAATCCGTGCGCGGGTGCTAAAAAGAGCAGCATCGCCATGCTTTGCACGTCGTTTGGTAGAAATCCATGTGCGCGTTCTGCCAAAAGCACCATTTGCATGGATATCTTGTGGTTTTGCAGAAAACAACGTCCGCGTCTACCAAAAGATGCATGTGCATGCTTAAAACGCGTTTTGGCACAAATCCATGCGCAGGTGCTCAAAAGAGCAGCTTCGGCATGCTTAGCACGTCGTTTATTAGAAATCCACGTGCGCGTTCTGACAAAAGCACCATTTGCATGCATATCTTGTGGTTTTGCAGAAAACAACGTCCGCGTCTACCAAAAGATGCATGTGCATGCTTAAAACGCGTTTTGGCACAAATCCGTGCGCGGGTGCTAAAAAGAGCAGCATCGGCATGCTTTGGACGTCGTTTGGTAGAAATCCACGTGCGCGTTCTGCCAAAAGCACCATTTGCATGCATATCTTGTGGTTTTGCAGAAAAGAACGTCCGCGTCTACCAAAAGATGCGTGTGCATGCTTAAAACGCGTTTTAGCACAAATCCATGCGCGGGTGCTAAAAAGAGCAGCATCGGCATGCTTAGCACGTCGTTTGGTAGAAATCCACGTGCGCGTACTGCCAAAAGCACCATTTGCATGCATATCTTGTGGTTTTGCAGAAAACAACGTCCGCGTCTACCAAAAGATGCATATGCATGCTTAAAACGTGTTTTGGCACAGATTCATGGGCGTGTGCTAAAAAGATCAGCATCGGCATGCTTAGCATGTCGTTTGGTAGAAATCCATGTGCGCGTTCTGCCAAAAGCACCATTTGCATGCATATCTTGTGGTTTTGCAGAAAACAACGTCCGCGTCTACCAAAAGATGCATGTGCATGCTTAAAAGGCGTTATGGCACAAATCCATGTGCGGGTGCTAAAAAGAGCAGCATCGGCATGCTTAGCACGTCGTTTGGTAGAAATCCACGTGCGCGTTCTGCCAAAAGCACCATTTGCGTGCATATCTTGTGGTTTTGCAGAAAACAACGTCCGAGTCTACCAAAAGATGCATGTGCATGCTTAAAACGCGTTTTGGCACAAATCCATGCGCGGGTGTTAAAAAGAGCAGCATCGGCATGCTTAGCACGTCGTTTGGTAGAAATCCACGTGCGCGTTCTGACAAAAGCACCATTTGCATGCATATCTTGTGGTTTTGCAGAAAACAACGTCCGCGTCTACCAAAAGATGCATGTGCATGCTTAAAACGCGTTTTGGCACAAATCCATGCGCGGGTGCTAAAAAGAGCAGCATCGGCATGCTTAGCACGTCGTTTGGTAGAAATCCACGTACGCGTTCTGCCAAAAGCGCCATTTGCATGCATATCTTGTGGTTTTGCAGAAAACAACGTCCGCGTCTACCAAAAGATGCATGTGCATGCTTAAAACGCGTTTTGGCAGAAATGCGTGCGCAGGTGCTCAAAAGAGCAGCTTCGGCATGCTTAGCACGTCGTTTATTAGAAATCCACGTGCGCGTTCTGACAAAAGCACCATTTGCATGCATATCTTGTGGTGTTGCACAAAACAACGTCCACGTCTACCAAAAGATGCATGTGCATGCTTAAAAGGCGTTATGGCACAAATCCATGTGCGGGTGCTAAAAAGAGCAGCATCGGCATGCTTAGCACGTCGTTTGGTAGAAATCCACGTGCGCGTTCTGCCAAAAGCACCATTTGCATGCATATCGTGTGGTTTTGCAGAAAACAACGTCGGAGTCTACCAAAAGATGCATGTGCATGCTTAAAACGCGTTTTGGCACAAATCCATGCGCGGGTGTTAAAAAGAGCAGCATCGGCATGCTTAGCACGTCGTTTGGTAGAAATCCGAGTGCGCGTTCTGCCAAAAGCACCATTTGCATGCATATCTTTTGGTTTTGCAGAAAACAGCGTCCGCGTCTACCAAAAGATGCATGTGCATGCTTAAAACGCGTTTTGGCACAAATCAGTGCGCGGGTGCTAAAAAGAGCAGCATCGGCATGCTTTGCTTGTCGTTTGGTAGAAATCCACGTGCGCGTTCAGCCAAAAGCCCCATTTGCATCCATATCTTGTGGTTTTCCAGAAAACAACGTCCGCGTCTACCGAAAGATGCATGTGCATGCTTAAAACGAGTTTTGGTACAAATCCGTGCGCGGGTGCTAACAAGAGCAGCATCGGCATGCTTTGAACGTCGTTTGGTAAAAATCCACGTGCGCGTTCTGCCAAAAGCACCATTTGCATGCATATCTTGTGGTTTTGCAGAAAACAACGTCCGCGTCTACCAAAAGATGCATGTGGATGCTTAAAACGCGTTTTGGCACAAATCCATGCGCGTGTGCTAAAAAGAGCAGCATCGGCATGCTTAGCACGTCGTTTGGTAGGAATCCACGGGCGCGTTCTGTCAAAAGCACCGTTTGCATGCATATCTTGTGGTATTGAAGATAACAGCGTCCGCGTCTACCAAAAGATGCATGTGCATGCTTAAAACGCGTTTTGGCACAAATCCATGCGCGGGTGCTAAAAAGAGCAGCATCGGCATGCTTAGCACGTCGTTTGGTGGAAATACAGGTGCGCGTTCTGCCAAAAGCACCATTTGCATGCATATCTTGTGGTTTTGCACAAAACAGCGTCCGCGTCTACCAAAAGATGCATGTGCATGCTTAAAACGCGTTTTGGCACAAATCAGTGCGCGGGTGCTAAAAAGAGCAGCATCGGCATGCTTTGCTTGTCGTTTGGTAGAAATCCACGTGCGCGTTCAGCCAAAAGCCCCATTTGCATCCATATCTTGTGGTTTTGCAGAAAACAACGTCCGCGTCTACCGAAAGATGCATGTGCATGCTTAAAACGAGTTTTGGTACAAATCCGTGCGCGGGTGCTAACAAGAGCAGCATCGGCATGCTTTGAACGTCGTTTGGTAAAAATCCACGTGCGCGTTCTGCCAAAAGCACCATTTGCATGCATATCTTGTGGTTTTGCAGAAAACAACGTCCGCGTCTACCAAAAGATGCATGTGCATGCTTAAAACGCGTTTTGGCACAAATCCATGCGCGTGTGCTAAAAAGAGCAGCATCGGCATGCTTAGCACGTCGTTTGGTAGGAATCCACGTGCGCGTTCTGTCAAAAGCACCATTTGCATGCATATCTTGTGGTATTGAAGATAACAGCGTCCGCGTCTACCAAAAGATGCATGTGCATGCTTAAAACGCGTTTTGGCACAAATCCATGCGCGGGTGCTAAAAAGAGCAGCATCGGCATGCTTAGCACGTCGTTTGGTGGAAATACAGGTGCGCGTTCTGCCAAAAGCACCATTTGCATGCATATCTTGTGGTTTTGCAGAAAACAACGTCCGTGTCTACCAAAATATCCATGTGCATGCTTAAAACGCGTTTTGGCACAAATCCATGCGCGGGTGCTAAAAAGAGGAGCATCGGCATGCTTAGCACGTCGTTTGGTAGAAATCCACGTAGGCGTTCTGCCAAAAGCACCATTTGCATGCATATCTTGTGGTTTTGCAGAAAACAACGTCCGCGTCTACCAAAAGATGCATGTGCATGCTTAAAATGCGTTTTGGTACAAATCCGTGCGCGGGTGCTAAAAAGAGCAGCATCGCCATGCTTTGCACGTCGTTTGGTAGAAATCCATATGCGCGTTCTGCCAAAAGCACCATTTGCATGGATATCTTGTGGTTTTGCAGAAAACAACGTCCGCGTCTACCAAAAGATGCATGTGCATGCTTAAAACGCGTTTTGGCACAAATCCATGCGCGGGTGCTAGAAAGAGCAGCATCGGCATGCTTAGCACGTCGTTTGGTAGAAATCCACGTGCGCGTTCTGCCAAAAGCACCATTTGCAAGCATATCTTGTGGTTTTGCAGAAAAGAACGTCCGCGTCTACCAAAAGATGCGTGTGCATGCTTAAAACGCGTTCTGGCACAAATCCATGCGCGGGTGCTAAAAAGAGCAGCATCGGCAGGCTTAGCACGTCGTTTGGTAGAAATCCACGTGCGCGTACTGCCAAAAGCACCATTTGCATGCATATCTTGTGGTTTTGCAGAAAGCAACGTCCGCGTCTACCAAATGATGCATGTGCATGCTTAAAACGCGTTTTGGCACAAATGCGTGCGCAGGTGCTAAAAGAGCAGCTTCGGCATGCTTAGCACGTCGTTTGGTAGAAATCCCCGTGCGCGTTTGACAAAAGCACCATTTGCATGCATATCTTGTGGTTTTGCAGAAAACAAAGTCCGCGTCTACCGAAAGATGCATGTGCATGCTTAAAACGAGTTTTGGTACAAATCCGTGCGCGGGTGCTAACAAGAGCAGCATCGGCATGCTTTGAACGTCGTTTGGTAAAAATCCACGTGCGCGTTCTGCCAAAAGCACCATTTGCATGCATATCTTGTGGTTTTGCAGAAAACAACGTCCGCGTTTACCAAAAGATGCATGTGCATGCTTAAAACGCGTTTTGGCACAAATCCATGCGCGTGTGCAAAAAAGAGCAGCATCGGCATGCTTAGCACGTCGTTTGGTAGGAATCCACGTGCGCGTTCTGTCAAAAGCACCATTTGCATGCATATCTTGTGGTATTGAAGATAACAGCGTCCGCGTCTACCAAAAGATGCATGTGCATGCTTAAAACGCGTTTTGGCACAAATCCATGCGCGGGTGCTAAAAAGAGCAGCATCGGCATGCTTAGCACGTCGTTTGGTGGAAATACAGGTGCGCGTTCTGCCAAAAGCACCATTTGCATGCATATCTTGTGGTTTTGCAGAAAACAACGTCCGCGTCTACCAAAAGATGCATGTGCATGCTTAAAACGCGTTTTGGCACAAATCCATGCGCGGGTGCTAAAAAGAGCAGCATCGGCATGCTTAGCACGTCGTTTGGTAGAAATCCACGTACGCGTTCTGCCAAAAGCGCCATTTGCATGCATATCTTGTGGTTTTGCAGAAAACAACGTCCGCGTCTACCAAAAGATGCATGAGCATGCTTAAAACGCGTTTTGGCAGAAATGCGTGCGCAGGTGCTCAAAAGAGCAGCTTCGGCATGCTTAGCACGTCGTTTATTAGAAATCCACGTGCGCGTTCTGACAAAAGCACCATTTGCATGCATATCTTGTGGTGTTGCACAAAACAACGTCCACGTCTACCAAAAGATGCATGTGCATGCTTAAAAGGCGTTATGGCACAAATCCATGTGCGGGTGCTAAAAAGAGCAGCATCGGCATGCTTAGCACGTCGTTTGGTAGAAATCCACGTGCGCGTTCTGCCAAAAGCACCATTTGCATGCATATCGTGTGGTTTTGCAGAAAACAACGTCGGAGTCTACCAAAAGATGCATGTGCATGCTTAAAACGCGTTTTGGCACAAATCCATGCGCGGGTGTTAAAAAGAGCAGCATCGGCATGCTTAGCACGTCGTTTGGTAGAAATCCGAGTGCGCGTTCTGCCAAAAGCACCATTTGCATGCATATCTTTTGGTTTTGCAGAAAACAGCGTCCGCGTCTACCAAAAGATGCATGTGCATGCTTAAAACGCGTTTTGGCACAAATCAGTGCGCGGGTGCTAAAAAGAGCAGCATCGGCATGCTTTGCTTGTCGTTTGGTAGAAATCCACGTGCGCGTTCAGCCAAAAGCCCCATTTGCATCCATATCTTGTGGTTTTCCAGAAAACAACGTCCGCGTCTACCGAAAGATGCATGTGCATGCTTAAAACGAGTTTTGGTACAAATCCGTGCGCGGGTGCTAACAAGAGCAGCATCGGCATGCTTTGAACGTCGTTTGGTAAAAATCCACGTGCGCGTTCTGCCAAAAGCACCATTTGCATGCATATCTTGTGGTTTTGCAGAAAACAACGTCCGCGTCTACCAAAAGATGCATGTGGATGCTTAAAACGCGTTTTGGCACAAATCCATGCGCGTGTGCTAAAAAGAGCAGCATCGGCATGCTTAGCACGTCGTTTGGTAGGAATCCACGGGCGCGTTCTGTCAAAAGCACCGTTTGCATGCATATCTTGTGGTATTGAAGATAACAGCGTCCGCGTCTACCAAAAGATGCGTGTGCATGCTTAAAACGCGTTTTAGCACAAATCCATGCGCGGGTGCTAAAAAGAGCAGCATCGGCATGCTTAGCACGTCGTTTGGTAGAAATCCACGTGCGCGTACTGCCAAAAGCACCATTTGCATGCATATCTTGTGGTTTTGCAGAAAACAACGTCCGCGTCTACCAAAAGATGCATATGCATGCTTAAAACGTGTTTTGGCACAGATTCATGGGCGTGTGCTAAAAAGATCAGCATCGGCATGCTTAGCATGTCGTTTGGTAGAAATCCATGTGCGCGTTCTGCCAAAAGCACCATTTGCATGCATATCTTGTGGTTTTGCAGAAAACAACGTCCGCGTCTACCAAAAGATGCATGTGCATGCTTAAAAGGCGTTATGGCACAAATCCATGTGCGGGTGCTAAAAAGAGCAGCATCGGCATGCTTAGCACGTCGTTTGGTAGAAATCCACGTGCGCGTTCTGCCAAAAGCACCATTTGCGTGCATATCTTGTGGTTTTGCAGAAAACAACGTCCGAGTCTACCAAAAGATGCATGTGCATGCTTAAAACGCGTTTTGGCACAAATCCATGCGCGGGTGTTAAAAAGAGCAGCATCGGCATGCTTAGCACGTCGTTTGGTAGAAATCCACGTGCGCGTTCTGACAAAAGCACCATTTGCATGCATATCTTGTGGTTTTGCAGAAAACAACGTCCGCGTCTACCAAAAGATGCATGTGCATGCTTAAAACGCGTTTTGGCACAAATCCATGCGCGGGTGCTAAAAAGAGCAGCATCGGCATGCTTAGCACGTCGTTTGGTAGAAATCCACGTACGCGTTCTGCCAAAAGCGCCATTTGCATGCATATCTTGTGGTTTTGCAGAAAACAACGTCCGCGTCTACCAAAAGATGCATGTGCATGCTTAAAACGCGTTTTGGCAGAAATGCGTGCGCAGGTGCTCAAAAGAGCAGCTTCGGCATGCTTAGCACGTCGTTTATTAGAAATCCACGTGCGCGTTCTGACAAAAGCACCATTTGCATGCATATCTTGTGGTGTTGCACAAAACAACGTCCACGTCTACCAAAAGATGCATGTGCATGCTTAAAAGGCGTTATGGCACAAATCCATGTGCGGGTGCTAAAAAGAGCAGCATCGGCATGCTTAGCACGTCGTTTGGTAGAAATCCACGTGCGCGTTCTGCCAAAAGCACCATTTGCATGCATATCGTGTGGTTTTGCAGAAAACAACGTCGGAGTCTACCAAAAGATGCATGTGCATGCTTAAAACGCGTTTTGGCACAAATCCATGCGCGGGTGTTAAAAAGAGCAGCATCGGCATGCTTAGCACGTCGTTTGGTAGAAATCCGAGTGCGCGTTCTGCCAAAAGCACCATTTGCATGCATATCTTTTGGTTTTGCAGAAAACAGCGTCCGCGTCTACCAAAAGATGCATGTGCATGCTTAAAACGCGTTTTGGCACAAATCAGTGCGCGGGTGCTAAAAAGAGCAGCATCGGCATGCTTTGCTTGTCGTTTGGTAGAAATCCACGTGCGCGTTCAGCCAAAAGCCCCATTTGCATCCATATCTTGTGGTTTTCCAGAAAACAACGTCCGCGTCTACCGAAAGATGCATGTGCATGCTTAAAACGAGTTTTGGTACAAATCCGTGCGCGGGTGCTAACAAGAGCAGCATCGGCATGCTTTGAACGTCGTTTGGTAAAAATCCACGTGCGCGTTCTGCCAAAAGCACCATTTGCATGCATATCTTGTGGTTTTGCAGAAAACAACGTCCGCGTCTACCAAAAGATGCATGTGGATGCTTAAAACGCGTTTTGGCACAAATCCATGCGCGTGTGCTAAAAAGAGCAGCATCGGCATGCTTAGCACGTCGTTTGGTAGGAATCCACGGGCGCGTTCTGTCAAAAGCACCGTTTGCATGCATATCTTGTGGTATTGAAGATAACAGCGTCCGCGTCTACCAAAAGATGCATGTGCATGCTTAAAACGCGTTTTGGCACAAATCCATGCGCGGGTGCTAAAAAGAGCAGCATCGGCATGCTTAGCACGTCGTTTGGTGGAAATACAGGTGCGCGTTCTGCCAAAAGCACCATTTGCATGCATATCTTGTGGTTTTGCACAAAACAGCGTCCGCGTCTACCAAAAGATGCATGTGCATGCTTAAAACGCGTTTTGGCACAAATCAGTGCGCGGGTGCTAAAAAGAGCAGCATCGGCATGCTTTGCTTGTCGTTTGGTAGAAATCCACGTGCGCGTTCAGCCAAAAGCCCCATTTGCATCCATATCTTGTGGTTTTGCAGAAAACAACGTCCGCGTCTACCGAAAGATGCATGTGCATGCTTAAAACGAGTTTTGGTACAAATCCGTGCGCGGGTGCTAACAAGAGCAGCATCGGCATGCTTTGAACGTCGTTTGGTAAAAATCCACGTGCGCGTTCTGCCAAAAGCACCATTTGCATGCATATCTTGTGGTTTTGCAGAAAACAACGTCCGCGTCTACCAAAAGATGCATGTGCATGCTTAAAACGCGTTTTGGCACAAATCCATGCGCGTGTGCTAAAAAGAGCAGCATCGGCATGCTTAGCACGTCGTTTGGTAGGAATCCACGTGCGCGTTCTGTCAAAAGCACCATTTGCATGCATATCTTGTGGTATTGAAGATAACAGCGTCCGCGTCTACCAAAAGATGCATGTGCATGCTTAAAACGCGTTTTGGCACAAATCCATGCGCGGGTGCTAAAAAGAGCAGCATCGGCATGCTTAGCACGTCGTTTGGTGGAAATACAGGTGCGCGTTCTGCCAAAAGCACCATTTGCATGCATATCTTGTGGTTTTGCAGAAAACAACGTCCGTGTCTACCAAAATATCCATGTGCATGCTTAAAACGCGTTTTGGCACAAATCCATGCGCGGGTGCTAAAAAGAGGAGCATCGGCATGCTTAGCACGTCGTTTGGTAGAAATCCACGTAGGCGTTCTGCCAAAAGCACCATTTGCATGCATATCTTGTGGTTTTGCAGAAAACAACGTCCGCGTCTACCAAAAGATGCATGTGCATGCTTAAAATGCGTTTTGGTACAAATCCGTGCGCGGGTGCTAAAAAGAGCAGCATCGCCATGCTTTGCACGTCGTTTGGTAGAAATCCATATGCGCGTTCTGCCAAAAGCACCATTTGCATGGATATCTTGTGGTTTTGCAGAAAACAACGTCCGCGTCTACCAAAAGATGCATGTGCATGCTTAAAACGCGTTTTGGCACAAATCCATGCGCGGGTGCTAGAAAGAGCAGCATCGGCATGCTTAGCACGTCGTTTGGTAGAAATCCACGTGCGCGTTCTGCCAAAAGCACCATTTGCAAGCATATCTTGTGGTTTTGCAGAAAAGAACGTCCGCGTCTACCAAAAGATGCGTGTGCATGCTTAAAACGCGTTCTGGCACAAATCCATGCGCGGGTGCTAAAAAGAGCAGCATCGGCAGGCTTAGCACGTCGTTTGGTAGAAATCCACGTGCGCGTACTGCCAAAAGCACCATTTGCATGCATATCTTGTGGTTTTGCAGAAAGCAACGTCCGCGTCTACCAAATGATGCATGTGCATGCTTAAAACGCGTTTTGGCACAAATGCGTGCGCAGGTGCTAAAAGAGCAGCTTCGGCATGCTTAGCACGTCGTTTGGTAGAAATCCCCGTGCGCGTTTGACAAAAGCACCATTTGCATGCATATCTTGTGGTTTTGCAGAAAACAAAGTCCGCGTCTACCGAAAGATGCATGTGCATGCTTAAAACGAGTTTTGGTACAAATCCGTGCGCGGGTGCTAACAAGAGCAGCATCGGCATGCTTTGAACGTCGTTTGGTAAAAATCCACGTGCGCGTTCTGCCAAAAGCACCATTTGCATGCATATCTTGTGGTTTTGCAGAAAACAACGTCCGCGTCTACCAAAAGATGCATGTGCATGCTTAAAACGCGTTTTGGCACAAATCCATGCGCGTGTGCAAAAAAGAGCAGCATCGGCATGCTTAGCACGTCGTTTGGTAGGAATCCACGTGCGCGTTCTGTCAAAAGCACCATTTGCATGCATATCTTGTGGTATTGAAGATAACAGCGTCCGCGTCTACCAAAAGATGCATGTGCATGCTTAAAACGCGTTTTGGCACAAATCCATGCGCGGGTGCTAAAAAGAGCAGCATCGGCATGCTTAGCACGTCGTTTGGTGGAAATACAGGTGCGCGTTCTGCCAAAAGCACCATTTGCATGCATATCTTGTGGTTTTGCAGAAAACAACGTCCGCGTCTACCAAAAGATGCATGTGCATGCTTAAAACGCGTTTTGGCACAAATCCATGCGCGGGTGCTAAAAAGAGCAGCATCGGCATGCTTAGCACGTCGTTTGGTAGAAATCCACGTACGCGTTCTGCCAAAAGCGCCATTTGCATGCATATCTTGTGGTTTTGCAGAAAACAACGTCCGCGTCTACCAAAAGATGCATGAGCATGCTTAAAACGCGTTTTGGCAGAAATGCGTGCGCAGGTGCTCAAAAGAGCAGCTTCGGCATGCTTAGCACGTCGTTTATTAGAAATCCACGTGCGCGTTCTGACAAAAGCACCATTTGCATGCATATCTTGTGGTGTTGCACAAAACAACGTCCACGTCTACCAAAAGATGCATGTGCATGCTTAAAAGGCGTTATGGCACAAATCCATGTGCGGGTGCTAAAAAGAGCAGCATCGGCATGCTTAGCACGTCGTTTGGTAGAAATCCACGTGCGCGTTCTGCCAAAAGCACCATTTGCATGCATATCGTGTGGTTTTGCAGAAAACAACGTCGGAGTCTACCAAAAGATGCATGTGCATGCTTAAAACGCGTTTTGGCACAAATCCATGCGCGGGTGTTAAAAAGAGCAGCATCGGCATGCTTAGCACGTCGTTTGGTAGAAATCCGAGTGCGCGTTCTGCCAAAAGCACCATTTGCATGCATATCTTGTGGTTTTGCAGAAAACAGCGTCCGCGTCTACCAAAAGATGCATGTGCATGCTTAAAACGCGTTTTGGCACAAATCAGTGCGCGGGTGCTAAAAAGAGCAGCATCGGCATGCTTTGCTTGTCGTTTGGTAGAAATCCACGTGCGCGTTCAGCCAAAAGCCCCATTTGCATCCATATCTTGTGGTTTTGCAGAAAACAACGTCCGCGTCTACCGAAAGATGCATGTGCATGCTTAAAACGAGTTTTGGTACAAATCCGTGCGCGGGTGCTAACAAGAGCAGCATCGGCATGCTTTGAACGTCGTTTGGTAAAAATCCACGTGCGCGTTCTGCCAAAAGCACCATTTGCATGCATATCTTGTGGTTTTGCAGAAAACAACGTCCGCGTCTACCAAAAGATGCATGTGCATGCTTAAAACGCGTTTTGGCACAAATCCATGCGCGTGTGCTAAAAAGAGCAGCATCGGCATGCTTAGCACGTCGTTTGGTAGGAATCCACGTGCGCGTTCTGTCAAAAGCACCATTTGCATGCATATCTTGTGGTATTGAAGATAACAGCGTCCGCGTCTACCAAAAGATGCATGTGCATGCTTAAAACGCGTTTTGGCACAAATCCATGCGCGGGTGCTAAAAAGAGCAGCATCGGCATGCTTAGCACGTCGTTTGGTGGAAATACAGGTGCGCGTTCTGCCAAAAGCACCATTTGCATGCATATCTTGTGGTTTTGCAGAAAACAACGTCCGTGTCTACCAAAATATGCATGTGCATGCTTAAAACGCGTTTTGGCACAAATCCATGCGCGGGTGCTAAAAAGAGGAGCATCGGCATGCTTAGCACGTCGTTTGGTAGAAATCCACGTAGGCGTTCTGCCAAAAGCACCATTTGCATGCATATCTTGTGGTTTTGCAGAAAACAACGTCCGCGTCTACCAAAAGATGCATGTGCATGCTTAAAATGCGTTTTGGTACAAATCCGTGCGCGGGTGCTAAAAAGAGCAGCATCGCCATGCTTTGCACGTCGTTTGGTAGAAATCCATGTGCGCGTTCTGCCAAAAGCACCATTTGCGTGGATATCTTGTGGTTTTGCAGAAAACAACGTCCGCGTCTACCAAAAGATGCATGTGCATGCTTAAAACGCGTTTTGGCACAAATCCATGCGCGGGTGCTAGAAAGAGCAGCATCGGCATGCTTAGCACGTCGTTTGGTAGAAATCCACGTGCGCGTTCTGCCAAAAGCACCATTTGCATGCATATCTTGTGGTTTTGCAGAAAAGAACGTCCGCGTCTACCAAAAGATGCGTGTGCATGCTTAAAACGCGTTCTGGCACAAATCCATGCGCGGGTGCTAAAAAGAGCAGCATCGGCAGGCTTAGCACGTCGTTTGGTAGAAATCCACGTGCGCGTACTGCCAAAAGCACCATTTGCATGTATATCTTGTGGTTTTGCAGAAAGCAACGTCCGCGTCTACCAAATGATGCATGTGCATGCTTAAAACGCGTTTTGGCACAAATGCGTGCGCAGGTGCTAAAAAGAGCAGCTTCGGCATGCTTAGCACGTCGTTTGGTAGAAATCCCCGTGCGCGTTTGACAAAAGCACCATTTGCATGCATATCTTGTGGTTTTGCAGAAAACAACGTCCGCGTCTACCGAAAGATGCATGTGCATGCTTAAAACGAGTTTTGGTACAAATCCGTGCGCGGGTGCTAACAAGAGCAGCATCGGCATGCTTTGAACGTCGTTTGGTAAAAATCCACGTGCGCGTTCTGCCAAAAGCACCATTTGCATGCATATCTTGTGGTTTTGCAGAAAACAACGTCCGCGTCTACCAAAAGATGCATGTGCATGCTTAAAACGCGTTTTGGCACAAATCCATGCGCGTGTGCTAAAAAGAGCAGCATCGGCATGCTTAGCACGTCGTTTGGTAGGAATCCACGTGCGCGTTCTGTCAAAAGCACCATTTGCATGCATATCTTGTGGTTTTGCAGAAAACAACGTCCGCGTCTACAAAAAGATGCATGTGCATGCTTAAAACGCGTTTTGGCACAAATCCGTGCGCGGGTGCTAAAAAGAGCAGCATCGGCATGCTTTGCACGTCGTTTAGTAGAAATCCACGTGCGCGTTCTGCCAAAAGCACCATTTGCATGCATATCTTGTGCTTTTGCAGAAAACAACGCCCGCGTCTACCAAAATATGCGTGTGCATGCTTAAAACGCGTTTTGGCACAAATCCATGCGCGGGTGCCAAAAAGAGCAGCATCGGCATGCTTAGCACGTCGTTTGGTAGAAATCCACGTACGCGTTCTGCCAAAAGCACCATTTGTATGCATATCTTGTGGTGTTGCACAAAACAACGTCCACGTCTACCAAAAGATGCATGTGCATGCTTAAAAGGCGTTATGGCACAAATCCATGTGCGGGTGCTAAAAAGAGCAGCATCGGCATGCTTAGCACGTCGTTTGGTAGAAATCCACATGCGCGTTCTGCCAAAAGCACCATTTGCATGCATATCGTGTGCTTTTGCAGAAAACAACGTCCGAGTCTACCAAAAGATGCATGTGCATGCTTAAAACGCGTTTTGGCACAAATCCATGCGCGGGTGCTAAAAAGAGCAGCATCGGCATGCTTAGCACGTCGTTTGGTAGAAATCCGAGTGCGCGTTCTGCCAAAGCACCATTTGCATGCATATCTTGTGGTTTTGCAGAAAACAGCGTCCGCGTCTACCAAAAGATGCATGTGCATGCTTAAAACGCGTTTTGGCACAAATCAGTGCGCGGGTGCTAAAAAGAGCAGCATCGGCATGCTTTGCTTGTCGTTTGGTAGAAATCCACGTGCGCGTTCTGCCAAAAGCACCATTTGCATCCATATCTTGTGGTTTTGCAGAAAACAACGTCCGCGTCTACCGAAAGATGCATGTGCATGCTTAAAACGAGTTTTGGTACAAATCCGTGCGCGGGTGCGAACAAGAGCAGCATCGGCATGCTTTGAACGTCGTTTGGTAAAAATCCACGTGCGCGTTCTGCCAAAAGCACCATTTGCATGCATATCTTGTGGTTTTGCAGAAAACAACGTCCGCGTCTACCAAAAGATGCATGTGCATGCTTAAAACGCGTTTTGGCACAAATCCATGCGCGTGTGCTAAAAAGAGCAGCATCGGCATGCTTAGCACGTCGTTTGGTAGGAATCCACGTGCGCGTTCTGTCAAAAGCACCATTTGCATGCATATCTTGTGGTATTGAAGATAACAGCGTCCGCGTCTACCAAAAGATGCATGTGCATGCTTAAAACGCGTTTTGGCACAAATCCATGCGCGGGTGCTAAAAAGAGCAGCATCGGCATGCTTAGCACGTCGTTTGGTGGAAATACAGGTGCGCGTTCTGCCAAAAGCACCATTTGCATGCATATCTTGTGGTTTTGCAGAAAACAACGTCCGTGTCTACCAAAATATGCATGTGCATGCTTAAAACGCGTTTTGGCACAAATCCATGCGCGGGTGCTAAAAAGAGGAGCATCGGCATGCTTAGCACGTCGTTTGGTAGAAATCCACGTAGGCGTTCTGCCAAAAGCACCATTTGCATGCATATCTTGTGGTTTTGCAGAAAACAACGTCCGCGTCTACCAAAAGATGCATGTGCATGCTTAAAATGCGTTTTGGTAGAAATCCGTGCGCGGGTGCTAAAAAGAGCAGCATCGCCATGCTTTGCACGTCGTTTGGTAGAAATCCATTTGCGCGTTCTGCCAAAAGCACCATTTGCATGGATATCTTGTGGTTTTGCAGAAAACAACGTCCGCGTCTACCAAAAGATGCATGTGCATGCTTAAAACGCGTTTTGGCACAAATCCATGCGCGGGTGCTAGAAAGAGCAGCATCGGCATGCTTAGCACGTCGTTTGGTAGAAATCCACGTGCGCGTTCTGCCAAAAGCACCATTTGCATGCATATCTTGTGGTTTTGCAGAAAAGAACGTCCGCGTCTACCAAAAGATGCGTGTGCATGCTTAAAACGCGTTCTGGCACAAATCCATGCGCGGGTGCTAAAAAGAGCAGCATCGGCAGGCTTAGCACGTCGTTTGGTAGAAATCCACGTGCGCGTACTGCCAAAAGCACCATTTGCATGCATATCTTGTGGTTTTGCAGAAAGCAACGTCCGCGTCTACCAAATGATGCATGTGCATGCTTAAAACGCGTTTTGGCACAAATGCGTGCGCAGGTGCTAAAAAGAGCAGCTTCGGCATGCTTAGCACGTCGTTTGGTAGAAATCCCCGTGCGCGTTTGACAAAAGCACCATTTGCATTCATATCTTGTGGTTTTGCAGAAAACAACGTCCGCGTCTACCAAAAGATGCATGTGCATGCTTAAAACGCGTTTTGGCACAAATCCGTGCGCGGGTGCTAAAAAGAGCAGCATCGGCATGCTTTGCACGTCGTTTAGTAGAAATCCACGTGCGCGTTCTGCAAAAAGCACCATTTGCATGCATATCTTGTGCTTTTGCAGAAAACAACGCCCGCGTCTACCAAAAGATGCGCGTGCATGCTTAAAACGCGTTTTGGCACAAATCCATGCGCGGGTGCCAAAAAGAGCAGCATCGGCACGCTTAGCACGTCGTTTGGTAGAAATCCACGTACGCGTTCTGCCAAAAGCACCATTTGTATGCATATCTTGTGGTGTTGCACAAAACAACGTCCACGTCTACCAAAAGATGCATGTGCATGCTTAAAAGGCGTCATGGCACAAATCCATGTGCGGGTGCTAAAAAAAGCAGCATCGGCATGCTTAGCACGTCGTTTGGTAGAAATCCACGTGCGCGTTCTGCCAAAAGCACCATTTGCATGCATATCGTGTGGTTTTGCAGAAAACAACGTCCGAGTCTACCAAAAGATGTATGTGCATGCTTAAAAAGCGTTTTGGCACAAATCCACGCGCGGGTGCTAAAAAGAGCAGCATCGGCATGCTTAGCACGTCGTTTGGTAGAAATCCACGTGCGCGTTCTGCCAAAAGCACCATTTGCATGCATATCTTGTGGTTTTGCAGAAAGCAACGTCCGCGTCTACCAAAAGATGCATGTGCATGCTTAAAACGCGTTTTGGCACAAATCCATGCGCGGGTGCTAAAAAGAGCTGCATCGGCATGCTTAGCACGTCGTTTAGTAGAAATCCACGTGCGCGTTCTGCCAAAAGCACCATTTGCATGCATATCTTGTGGTTTTGCAGAAAACAACGTCCGCGTCTACCAAAAGATGCATGTGCACGCTTAAAACGCGTTTTGGCACAAATCCATGCGCGTGTGCTTAAAAGAGCAGCATCGGCATGCTTTGCACGTCGTTTGGTAGAAATCCACGTGCGCGTTCTGTCAAAAGCACCATTTGCATGCATATCTTGTGGTATTGAAGATAACAGCGTCCGCGTCTACCAAAAGATGCATGTGTATGCTTAAAACGCGTTTTGGCACAGATTCATGGGCGTGTGCTAAAAAGATCAGCATCGGCATGCTTAGCATGTCGTTTGGTAGAAATACATGTGCGCGTTCTGCGAAAAGCACCATTTGCATGCATATCTTGTGGTTTTGCAGAAAACAACGTCCGCGTCTACCAAAAGATGCATGTGCATGCTTAAAACGCGTTTTGGCACAAATCCATGCGTGGGTGCTAAAAAGAGCAGCATCGGCATGCTTAGCACGTCCTTTGGTAGAAATCCACGTACGCTTTCTGCCAAAAGCACCATTTGCATGCATATCTTGTGGTTTTGCAGAAAGCAACGTCCGCGTCTACCAAAAGATGCATGTGCATGCTTAAAACGCGTTTTGGCACAAATGCGTGCGCAGGTGCTAAAAAGAGCAGCTTCGGCATGCTTAGCACGTCGTTTGCTAGAAATCCACGTGCGCGTTTGACAAAAGCACCATTTGCATGCATATCTTGTGGTTTTGCAGAAAACAACGTCCGCGTCTACCAAAAGATGCATGTGCATACTTAAAACGCGTTTTGGCACAAATACGTGCGCGGGTGCTAAAAAGAGCAGCATCGGCATACTTTGGACGTCGTTTGGTAGAAATCCACGTGCGCGTTCTGCCAAAAGCACCATTTGCATGCATATCTTGTGGTTTTGCAGAAAAGAACGTCCGCGTCTACCAAAAGATGCGTGTGCATGCTTAAAACGCGTTTTGGTACAAATCCATGCGCGGGTGCTAAAAAGAGCAGCATCGGCATGCTTAGCACGTCGTTTGGTAGAAATCCACGTGCGCGTACTGCCAAAAGCACCATTTGCATGCATATCTTGTGGTTTTGCAGAAAGCAACGTCCGCGGCTACCAAAAGATGCATGTGCATGCTTAAAACGCGTTTTGGCACAAATGCGTGCGCAGGTGCTAAAAAGAGCAGCTTCGGCATGCTTAGCACGTCGTTTGCTAGAAATCCACGTGCGCGTTTGACAAAAGCACCATTTGCATGCATATCTTGTGGTTTTGCAGAAAACAACGTCCGCGTCTACCAAAAGATGCATGTGCATGCTTAAAACGCGTTTTGGCACAAATGCGTGCGCAGGTGCTAAAAAGAGCAGCTTCGGCATGCTTAGCACGTCGTTTGCTAGAAATCCACGTGCGCGTTTGACAAAAGCACCATTTGCATGCATATCTTGTGGTTTTGCAGAAAACAACGTCCGCGTCTACCAAAAGATGCATGTGCATGCTTAAAACGCGTTTTCGCACAAATGCGTGCGCAGGTGCTAAAAAGAGCAGCTTCGGCATGCTTAGCACGTCGTTTGCTAGAAATCCACGTGCGCGTTTGACAAAAGCACCATTTGCATGCATATCTTGTGGTTTTGCAGAAAACAACGTCCGCGTCTACCAAAAGATGCATGTGCATGCTTAAAACGCGTTTTGGCACAAATCCATGCGTGGGTGCTAAAAAGAGCAGCATCGGCATGCTTAGCACGTCCTTTGGTAGAAATCCACGTACGCTTTCTGCCAAAAGCACCATTTGCATGCATATCTTGTAGTTTTGCAGAAAGCAACGTCCGCGTCTACCAAAAGATGCATGTGCATGCTTAAAACGCGTTTTGGCACAAATGCGTGCGCAGGTGCTAAAAAGAGCAGCTTCGGCATGCTTAGCACGTCGTTTGCTAGAAATCCACGTGCGCGTTTGACAAAAGCACCATTTGCATGCATATCTTGTGGTTTTGCAGAAAACAACGTCCGCGTCTACCAAAAGATGCATGTGCATGCTTAAAACGCGTTTTGGCACAAATCCGTGCGCGGGTGCTAAAAAGAGCAGCATCGGCATGCTTAGCACGTCGTTTGGTAGAAATCCACGTACGCGTTCTGCCAAAAGCACCATTTGCATGCATATCTTGTGGTGTTGCACAAAACAACGTCCACGTCTACCAAAAGATGCATGTGCATGCTTAAAAGGCGTTATGGCACAAATCCATGTGCGGGTGCTAAAAAGAGCAGCATCGGCATGCTTAGCACGTCGTTTGGTAGAAATCCATGTGCGCGTTCTGCCAAAAGCACCATTTGCATGCATATCGTGTGGTTTTGCAGAAAACAACGTCGGAGTCTACCAAAAGATGCATGTGCATGCTTAAAACGCATTTTGGCACAAATCCATGCGCGGGTGTTAAAAAGAGCAGCATCGGCATGCTTAGCACGTCGTTTGGTAGAAATCCGAGTGCGCGTTCTGCCAAAAGCACCATTTGCATGCATATCTTGTGGTTTTGCAGAAAACAGCGTCCGCGTCTACCAAAAGATGCATGTGCATGCTTAAAACGCGTTTTGGCACAAATCAGTGCGCGGGTGCTAAAAAGAGCAGCATCGGCATTCTTAGCACGTCGTTTAGTAGAAATCCATGTGCGCGTTCTGCCAAAAGCACCATTTGCATCCATATCTTGTGGTTTTGCAGAAAACAACGTCCGCGTCTACCGAAAGATGCATGTGCATGCTTAAAACGAGTTTTGGTACAAATCCGTGCGCGGGTGCTAACAAGAGCAGCATCGGCATGCTTTGAGCGTCGTTTGGTAAAAATCCACGTGCGCGTTCTGCCAAAAGCACCATTTGCATGCATATCTTGTGGTTTTGCAGTAAACAACGTCCGCGTCTACCAAAAGATGCATGTGCATGCTTAAAACGCGTTTTGGCACAAATCCATGCGCGTGTGCTAAAAAGAGCAGCATCGGCATGCTTAGCACGTCGTTTGGTAGAAATCCACGTGCGCGTTCTGTCAAAAGCACCATTTGCATGCATATCTTGTGGTATTGAAGATAGCAGCGTCCGCGTCTACCAAAAGATGCATGTGCATGCTTAAAACGCGTTTTGGCACAAATCCATGCGCGGGTGCTAAGAAGAGCAGCATCGGCATGCTTAGCACGTCGTTAGGTGGAAATACAGGTGCGCGTTCTGCCAAAAGCACCAATTGCATGCATATCTTGTGGTTTTGCAGAAAACAACGTCCGTGTCTACCAAAATATGCATGTGCATGCTTAAAAGGCGTTTTGGCACAAATCCATGCGCGGGTGCTAAAAAGAGGAGCATCGGCATGCTTAGCACGTCGTTTGGTAGAAATCCACGTAGGCGTTCTGCCAAAAGCACCATTTGCATGCATATCTTGTGGTTTTGCAGAAAACAACGTCCGCGTCTACCAAATGATGCATGTGCATGCTTAAAATGCGTTTTGGTACAAATCCGTGCGCGGGTGCTAAAAAGAGCAGCATCGCCATGCTTTGCACGTCGTTTGGTAGAAATCCATGTGCGCGTTCTGCCAAAAGCACCATTTGCATGGATATCTTGTGGTTTTGCAGAAAACAACGTCCGCGTCTACCAAAAGATGCATGTGCATGCTTAAAACGCGTTTTGGCACAAATCCATGCGCGGGTGCTAGAAAGAGCAGCATCGGCATGCTTAGCACGTCGTTTGGTAGAAATCCACGTGCGCGTTCTGCCAAAAGCACCATTTGCATGCATATCTTGTGGTTTTGCAGAAAAGAACGTCCGCGTCTACCAAAAGATGCGTGTGCATGCTTAAAACGCGTTCTGGCACAAATCCATGCGCGGGTGCTAAAAAGAGCAGCATCGGCAGGCTTAGCACGTCGTTTGGTAGAAATCCACGTGCGCGTACTGCCAAAAGCACCATTTGCATGCATATCTTGTGGTTTTGCAGAAAGCAACGTCCGCGTCTACCAAATGATGCATGTGCATGCTTAAACGGGTTTTGGCAAAAATGCGTGCGCAGGTGCTAAAAAGAGCAGCTTCGGCATGCTTAGCACGTCGTTTGGTAGAAATCCTCGTGCGCGTTTGACAAAAGCACCATTTGCATGCATGTCTTGTGGTTTTGCAGAAAACAACGTCCGCGTCTACCAAAAGATGCATGTGCATGCTTAAAACGCGTTTTGGCACAAATCCGTGCGCGGGTGCTAAAAAGAGCAGCATCGGCATGCTTTGCACGTCGTTTAGTAGAAATCCACGTGCGCGTTCTGCCAAAAGCACCATTTGCATGCATATCTTGTGCTTTTGCAGAAAACAACGCCCGCGTCTACCAAAAGATGCGTGTGCATGCTTAAAACGCGTTTTGCACAAATCCATGCGCGGGTGCCAAAAAGAGTAGCATCGGCATGCTTAGCACGTCGTTTGGTAGAAATCCACGTACGCTTTCTGCCAAAAGCACCATTTGCATGCATATCTTGTGGTTTTGCAGAAAGCAACGCCCGCGTCTACCAAAAGATGCATGTGCATGCTTAAAACGCGTTTTGGCACAAATGCGTGCGCGGGTGCCAAAAAGAGCAGCATCGGCATGCTTAGCACGTCGTTTGGTAGAAATCCACGTACGCTTTCTGCCAAAAGCACCATTTGCATGCATATCTTGTGGTTTTGCAGAAAGCAACGTCCGCGTCTACCAAAAGATGCATGTGCATGCTTAAAACGCGTTTTGGCACAAATGCGTGCGCAGGTGCTAAAAAGAGCAGCTTCGGCATGCTTAGCACGTCGTTTGCTAGAAATCCACGTGCGCGTTTGACAAAAGCACCATTTGCATGCATGTCTTGTGGTTTTGCAGAAAACAACGTCCGCGTCTACCAAAAGATGCATGTGCATGCTTAAAACGCGTTTTGGCACAAATCCATGCGTGGGTGCTAAAAAGAGCAGCATCGGCATGCTTAGCACGTCCTTTGGTAGAAATCCACGTACGCTTTCTGCCAAAAGCACCATTTGCATGCATATCTTGTGGTTTTGCAGAAAGCAACGTCCGCGTCTACCAAAAGATGCATGTGCATGCTTAAAACGCGTTTTGGCACAAATGCGTGCGCAGGTGCTAAAAGAGCAGCTTCGGCATGCTTAGCATGTCGTTTGCTAGAAATCCACGTGCGCGTTTGACAAAAGCACCATTTGCATGCATATCTTGTGCTTTTGCAGAAAACAACGCCCGCGTCTACCAAAAGATGCGTGTGCATGCTTAAAACGCGTTTTGGCACAAATCCATGCGCGGGTGCCAAAAAGAGCAGCATCGGCATGCTTAGCACGTCGTTTGGTAGAAATCCACGTACGCGTTCTGCCAAAAGCACCATTTGCATGCATATCTTGTGGTGTTGCACAAAACAACGTCCACGTCTACCAAAAGATGCATGTGCATGCTTAAAAGGCGTTATGGCACAAATCCATGTGCGGGTGCTAAAAAGAGCAGCATCGGCATGCTTTGCTTGTCGTTTGGTAGAAATCCACGTGCGCGTTCTGCCAAAAGCACCATTTGCATGCATATCTTGTGGTTTTGCAGAAAGCAACGTCCGCGTCTACCAAAAGATGCATGTGCATGCTTAAAACGCGTTTTGGCACAAATCCATGCGCGGGTGCTAAAAAGAGCTGCATCGGCATGCTTAGCACGTCGTTTAGTAGAAATCCATGTGCGCGTTCTGCCAAAAGCACCATTTGCATCCATATCTTGTGGTTTTGCAGAAAACAACGTCCGCGTCTACCGAAAGATGCATGTGCATGCTTAAAACGAGTTTTGGTACAAATCCGTGCGCGGGTGCTAACAAGAGCAGCATCGGCATGCTTTGAACGTCGTTTGGTAAAAATCCACGTGCGCGTTCTGCCAAAAGCACCATTTGCATGCATATCTTGTGGTTTTGCAGAAAACAACGTCCGCGTCTACCAAAAGATGCATGTGCATGCTTAAAACGCGTTTTGGCACAAATCCATGCGCGTGTGCTAAAAAGAGCAGCATCGGCATGCTTAGCACGTCGTTTGGTAGAAATCCACGTGCGCGTTCTGTCAAAAGCACCATTTGCATGCATATCTTGTGGTATTGAAGATAACAGCGTCCGCGTCTACCAAAAGATGCATGTGCATGCTTAAAACGCGTTTTGGCACAAATCCATGCGCGGGTGCTAAAAAGAGCAGCATCGGCATGCTTAGCACGTCGTTTGGTGGAAATACAGGTGCGCGTTCTGCCAAAAGCACCATTTGCATGCATATCTTGTGGTTTTGCAGAAAACAACGTCCGTGTCTACCAAAATATGCATGTGCATGCTTAAAACGCGTTTGGCACAAATTCATGCGCGGGTGCTAAAAAGAGGAGCATCGGCATGCTTAGCACGTCGTTTGGTAGAAATCCACGTAGGCGTTCTGCCAAAAGCACCATTTGCATGCATATCTTGTGGTTTTGCAGAAAACAACGTCCGCGTCTACCAAAGATGCATGTGCATGCTTAAAATGCGTTTTGGTACAAATCCGTGCGCGGGTGCTAAAAAGAGCAGCATCGACATGCTTTGCACGTCGTTTGGTAGAAATCCATGTGCGCGTTCTGCCAAAAGCACGATTTGCATGGATATCTTGTGGTTTTGCAGAAAACAACGTCCGCGTCTACCAAAAGATGCATGTGCATGCTTAAAACGCGTTTTGGCACAAATCCATGCGCGGGTGCTAGGAAGAGCAGCATCGGCATGCTTAGCACGTCGTTTGGTAGAAATCCACGTGCGCGTTCTGCCAAAAGCACCATTTGCATGCATATCTTGTGGTTTTGCAGAAAAGAACGTCCGCGTCTACCAAAATATGCGTGTGCATGCTTAAAACGCGTTCTGGCACAAATCCATGCGCGGGTGCTAAAAAGAGCAGCATCGGCAGGCTTAGCACGTCGTTTGGTAGAAATCCACGTGCGCGTACTGCCAAAAGCACCATTTGCATGCATATCTTGTGGTTTTGCAGAAAGCAACGTCCGTGTCTACCAAATGATGCATGTGCATGCTTAAAACGCGTTTTGGCACAAATGCGTGCGCAGGTGCTAAAAAGAGCAGCTTCGGCATGCTTAGCACGTCGTTTGCTAGAAATCCACGTGCGCGTTTGACAAAAGCACCATTTGCATGCATGTCTTGTGGTTTTGCAGAAAACAACGTCCGCGTCTACCAAAAGATGCATGTGCATGCTTAAAACGCGTTTTGGCACAAATCCATGCGTGGGTGCTAAAAAGAGCAGCATCGGCATGCTTAGCACGTCCTTTGGTAGAAATCCACGTACGCTTTCTGCCAAAAGCACCATTTGCATGCATATCTTGTGGTTTTGCAGAAAACAACGCCCGCGTCTACCAAAAGATGCGTGTGCATGCTTAAAACGCGTTTTGGCACAAATCCATGCGCGGGTGCCAAAAAGAGCAGCATCGGCATGCTTAGCACGTCGTTTGGTAGAAATCCACGTACGCGTTCTGCCAAAAGCACCATTTGCATGCATATCTTGTGGTGTTGCACAAAACAACGTCCACGTCTACCAAAAGATGCATGTGCATGCTTAAAAGGCGTTATGGCACAAATCCATGTGCGGGTGCTAAAAAGAGCAGCATCGGCATGCTTTGCTTGTCGTTTGGTAGAAATCCACGTGCGCGTTCTGCCAAAAGCACCATTTGCATGCATATCTTGTGGTTTTGCAGAAAGCAACGTCCGCGTCTACCAAAAGATGCATGTGCATGCTTAAAACGCGTTTTGGCACAAATCCATGCGCGGGTGCTAAAAAGAGCTGCATCGGCATGCTTAGCACGTCGTTTAGTAGAAATCCATGTGCGCGTTCTGCCAAAAGCACCATTTGCATCCATATCTTGTGGTTTTGCAGAAAACAACGTCCGCGTCTACCGAAAGATGCATGTGCATGCTTAAAACGAGTTTTGGTACAAATCCGTGCGCGGGTGCTAACAAGAGCAGCATCGGCATGCTTTGAACGTCGTTTGGTAAAAATCCACGTGCGCGTTCTGCCAAAAGCACCATTTGCATGCATATCTTGTGGTTTTGCAGAAAACAACGTCCGCGTCTACCAAAAGATGCATGTGCATGCTTAAAACGCGTTTTGGCACAAATCCATGCGCGTGTGCTAAAAAGAGCAGCATCGGCATGCTTAGCACGTCGTTTGGTAGAAATCCACGTGCGCGTTCTGTCAAAAGCACCATTTGCATGCATATCTTGTGGTATTGAAGATAACAGCGTCCGCGTCTACCAAAAGATGCATGTGCATGCTTAAAACGCGTTTTGGCACAAATCCATGCGCGGGTGCTAAAAAGAGCAGCATCGGCATGCTTAGCACGTCGTTTGGTGGAAATACAGGTGCGCGTTCTGCCAAAAGCACCATTTGCATGCATATCTTGTGGTTTTGCAGAAAACAACGTCCGTGTCTACCAAAATATGCATGTGCATGCTTAAAACGCGTTTTGGCACAAATTCATGCGCGGGTGCTAAAAAGAGGAGCATCGGCATGCTTAGCACGTCGTTTGGTAGAAATCCACGTAGGCGTTCTGCCAAAAGCACCATTTGCATGCATATCTTGTGGTTTTGCAGAAAACAACGTCCGCGTCTACCAAAAGATGCATGTGCATGCTTAAAATGCGTTTTGGTACAAATCCGTGCGCGGGTGCTAAAAAGAGCAGCATCGACATGCTTTGCACGTCGTTTGGTAGAAATCCATGTGCGCGTTCTGCCAAAAGCACGATTTGCATGGATATCTTGTGGTTTTGCAGAAAACAACGTCCGCGTCTACCAAAAGATGCATGTGCATGCTTAAAACGCGTTTTGGCACAAATCCATGCGCGGGTGCTAGGAAGAGCAGCATCGGCATGCTTAGCACGTCGTTTGGTAGAAATCCACGTGCGCGTTCTGCCAAAAGCACCATTTGCATGCATATCTTGTGGTTTTGCAGAAAAGAACGTCCGCGTCTACCAAAATATGCGTGTGCATGCTTAAAACGCGTTCTGGCACAAATCCATGCGCGGGTGCTAAAAAGAGCAGCATCGGCAGGCTTAGCACGTCGTTTGGTAGAAATCCACGTGCGCGTACTGCCAAAAGCACCATTTGCATGCATATCTTGTGGTTTTGCAGAAAGCAACGTCCGTGTCTACCAAATGATGCATGTGCATGCTTAAAACGCGTTTTGGCACAAATGCGTGCGCAGGTGCTAAAAAGAGCAGCTTCGGCATGCTTAGCACGTCGTTTGCTAGAAATCCACGTGCGCGTTTGACAAAAGCACCATTTGCATGCATGTCTTGTGGTTTTGCAGAAAACAACGTCCGCGTCTACCAAAAGATGCATGTGCATGCTTAAAACGCGTTTTGGCACAAATCCATGCGTGGGTGCTAAAAAGAGCAGCATCGGCATGCTTAGCACGTCCTTTGGTAGAAATCCACGTACGCTTTCTGCCAAAAGCACCATTTGCATGCATATCTTGTGGTTTTGCAGAAAACAACGCCCGCGTCTACCAAAAGATGCGTGTGCATGCTTAAAACGCGTTTTGGCACAAATCCATGCGCGGGTGCCAAAAAGAGCAGCATCGGCATGCTTAGCACGTCGTTTGGTAGAAATCCACGTACGCGTTCTGCCAAAAGCACCATTTGCATGCATATCTTGTGGTGTTGCACAAAACAACGTCCACGTCTACCAAAAGATGCATGTGCATGCTTAAAAGGCGTTATGGCACAAATCCATGTGCGGGTGCTAAAAAGAGCAGCATCGGCATGCTTTGCTTGTCGTTTGGTAGAAATCCACGTGCGCGTTCTGCCAAAAGCACCATTTGCATGCATATCTTGTGGTTTTGCAGAAAGCAACGTCCGCGTCTACCAAAAGATGCATGTGCATGCTTAAAACGCGTTTTGGCACAAATCCGTGCGCGGGTGCTAAAAAGAGCAGCATCGGCATGCTTTGCACGTCGTTTGGTAGAAATCCACGTGCGCGTTCTGCCAAAGCACCATTTGCATGCATATCTTGTGGTTTTGCAGAAAGCAACGTCCGCGTCTACCAAATGATGCATGTGCATGCTTAAACGGGTTTTGGCACAAATGCGTGCGCAGGTGCTAAAAAGAGCAGCTTCGGCATGCTTAGCACGTCGTTTGGTAGAAATCCCCGTGCGCGTTTGACAAAAGCACCATTTGCATGCATGTCTTGTGCTTTTGCAGAAAACAACGCCCGCGTCTACCAAAAGATGCGTGTGCATGCTTAAAACGCGTTTTGGCACAAATCCATGCGCGGGTGCCAAAAAGAGCAGCATCGGCATGCTTAGCACGTCGTTTGGTAGAAATCCACGTACGCGTTCTGCCAAAAGCACCATTTGCATGCATATCTTGTGGTGTTGCACAAAACAACGTCCACGTCTACGAAAAGATGCATGTGCATGCTTAAAAGGCGTTATGGCACAAATCCATGTGCGGGTGCTAAAAAGAGCAGCATCGGCGTGCTTTGCTTGTCGTTTGGTAGAAATCCACGTGCGCGTTCTGCCAAAAGCACCATTTGCATGCATATCTTGTGGTTTTGCAGAAAGCAACGTCCGCGTCTACCAAAAGATGCATGTGCATGCTTAAAACGCGTTTTGGCACAAATCCATGCGCGGGTGCTAAAAAGAGCTGCATCGGCATGCTTAGCACGTCGTTTAGTAGAAATCCATGTGCGCGTTCTGCCAAAAGCACCATTTGCATCCATATCTTGTGGTTTTGCAGAAAACAACGTCCGCGTCTACCGAAAGATGCATGTGCATGCTTAAAACGAGTTTTGGTACAAATCCGTGCGCGGGTGCTAACAAGAGCAGCATCGGCATGCTTTGAACGTCGTTTGGTAAAAATCCACGTGCGCGTTCTGCCAAAAGCACCATTTGCATGCATATCTTGTGGTTTTGCAGAAAACAACGTCCGCGTCTACCAAAAGATGCATGTGCATGCTTAAAACGCGTTTTGGCACAAATCCATGCGCGTGTGCTAAAAAGAGCAGCATCGGCATGCTTAGCACGTCGTTTGGTAGAAATCCACGTGCGCGTTCTGTCAAAAGCACCATTTGCATGCATATCTTGTGGTATTGAAGATAACAGCGTCCGCGTCTACCAAAAGATGCATGTGCATGCTTAAAACGCGTTTTGGCACAAACCCATGCGCGGGTGCTAAAAAGAGCAGCATCGGCATGCTTAGCACGTCGTTTGGTGGAAATACAGGTGCGCGTTCTGCCAAAAGCACCATTTGCATGCATATCTTGTGGTTTTGCAGAAAACAACGTCCGTGTCTACCAAAATATGCATGTGCATGCTTAAAACGCGTTTTGCACAAATCCATGCGCGGGTGCCAAAAAGAGTAGCATCGGCATGCTTAGCACGTCGTTTGGTAGAAATCCACGTACGCTTTCTGCCAAAAGCACCATTTGCATGCATATCTTGTGGTTTTGCAGAAAGCAACGCCCGCGTCTACCAAAAGATGCATGCGCATGCTTAAAACGCGTTTTGGCACAAATGCGTGCGCGGGTGCCAAAAAGAGCAGCATCGGCATGCTTAGCACGTCGTTTGGTAGAAATCCACGTACGCTTTCTGCCAAAAGCACCATTTGCATGCATATCTTGTGGTTTTGCAGAAAGCAACGTCCGCGTCTACCAAAAGATGCATGTGCATGCTTAAAACGCGTTTTGGCACAAATGCGTGCGCAGGTGCTAAAAAGAGCAGCTTCGGCATGCTTAGCACGTCGTTTGCTAGAAATCCACGTGCGCGTTTGACAAAAGCACCATTTGCATGCATGTCTTGTGGTTTTGCAGAAAACAACGTCCGCGTCTACCAAAAGATGCATGTGCATGCTTAAAACGCGTTTTGGCACAAATCCATGCGTGGGTGCTAAAAAGAGCAGCATCGGCATGCTTAGCACGTCCTTTGGTAGAAATCCACGTACGCTTTCTGCCAAAAGCACCATTTGCATGCATATCTTGTGGTTTTGCAGAAAGCAACGTCCGCGTCTACCAAAAGATGCATGTGCATGCTTAAAACGCGTTTTGGCACAAATGCGTGCGCAGGTGCTAAAAAGAGCAGCTTCGGCATGCTTAGCACGTCGTTTGCTAGAAATCCACGTGCGCGTTTGACAAAAGCACCATTTGCATGCATATCTTGTGCTTTTGCAGAAAACAACGCCCGCGTCTACCAAAAGATGCGTGTGCATGCTTAAAACGCGTTTTGGCACAAATCCATGCGCGGGTGCCAAAAAGAGCAGCATCGGCATGCTTAGCACGTCGTTTGGTAGAAATCCACGTACGCGTTCTGCCAAAAGCACCATTTGCATGCATATCTTGTGGTGTTGCACAAAACAACGTCCACGTCTACCAAAAGATGCATGTGCATGCTTAAAAGGCGTTATGGCACAAATCCATGTGCGGGTGCTAAAAAGAGCAGCATCGGCATGCTTTGCTTGTCGTTTGGTAGAAATCCACGTGCGCGTTCTGCCAAAAGCACCATTTGCATGCATATCTTGTGGTTTTGCAGAAAGCAACGTCCGCGTCTACCAAAAGATGCATGTGCATGCTTAAAACGCGTTTTGGCACAAATCCATGCGCGGGTGCTAAAAAGAGCTGCATCGGCATGCTTAGCACGTCGTTTAGTAGAAATCCATGTGCGCGTTCTGCCAAAAGCACCATTTGCATCCATATCTTGTGGTTTTGCAGAAAACAACGTCCGCGTCTACCGAAAGATGCATGTGCATGCTTAAAACGAGTTTTGGTACAAATCCGTGCGCGGGTGCTAACAAGAGCAGCATCGGCATGCTTTGAACGTCGTTTGGTAAAAATCCACGTGCGCGTTCTGCCAAAAGCACCATTTGCATGCATATCTTGTGGTTTTGCAGAAAACAACGTCCGCGTCTACCAAAAGATGCATGTGCATGCTTAAAACGCGTTTTGGCACAAATCCATGCGCGTGTGCTAAAAAGAGCAGCATCGGCATGCTTAGCACGTCGTTTGGTAGAAATCCACGTGCGCGTTCTGTCAAAAGCACCATTTGCATGCATATCTTGTGGTATTGAAGATAACAGCGTCCGCGTCTACCAAAAGATGCATGTGCATGCTTAAAACGCGTTTTGGCACAAATCCATGCGCGGGTGCTAAAAAGAGCAGCATCGGCATGCTTAGCACGTCGTTTGGTGGAAATACAGGTGCGCGTTCTGCCAAAAGCACCATTTGCATGCATATCTTGTGGTTTTGCAGAAAACAACGTCCGTGTCTACCAAAATATGCATGTGCATGCTTAAAACGCGTTTTGGCACAAATTCATGCGCGGGTGCTAAAAAGAGGAGCATCGGCATGCTTAGCACGTCGTTTGGTAGAAATCCACGTAGGCGTTCTGCCAAAAGCACCATTTGCATGCATATCTTGTGGTTTTGTAGAAAACAACGTCCGCGTCTACCAAAAGATGCATGTGCATGCTTAAAATGCGTTTTGGTACAAATCCGTGCGCGGGTGCTAAAAAGAGCAGCATCGACATGCTTTGCACGTCGTTTGGTAGAAATCCATGTGCGCGTTCTGCCAAAAGCACCATTTGCATGGATATCTTGTGGTTTTGCAGAAAACAACGTCCGCGTCTACCAAAAGATGCATGTGCATGCTTAAAACGCGTTTTGGCACAAATCCATGCGCAGGTGCTAGAAAGAGCAGCATCGGCATGCTTAGCACGTCGTTTGGTAGAAATCCACGTGCGCGTTCTGCCAAAAGCACCATTTGCATGCATATCTTGTGGTTTTGCAGAAAAGAACGTCCGCGTCTACCAAAATATGCGTGTGCATGCTTAAAACGCGTTCTGGCACAAATCCATGCACGGGTGCTAAAAAGAGCAGCATCGGCAGGCTTAGCACGTCGTTTGGTAGAAATCCACGTGCGCGTACTGCCAAAAGCACCATTTGCATGCATATCTTGTGGTTTTGCAGAAAGCAACGTCCGTGTCTACCAAATGATGCATGTGCATGCTTAAAACGCGTTTTGGCACAAATGCGTGCGCAGGTGCTAAAAAGAGCAGCTTCGGCATGCTTAGCACGTCGTTTGGTAGAAATCCCCGTGCGCGTTTGACAAAAGCACCATTTGCATGCATGTCTTGTGGTTTTGCAGAAAACAACGTCCGCGTCTACCAAAAGATGCATGTGCATGCTTAAAACGCGTTTTGGCACAAATCCGTGCGCGGGTGCTAAAAAGAGCAGCATCGGCATGCTTTGCACGTCGTTTAGTAGAAATCCACGTGCGCGTTCTGCCAAAAGCACCATTTGCATGCATATCTTGTGCTTTTGCAGAAAACAACGCCCGCGTCTACCAAAAGATGCGTGTGCATGCTTAAAACGCGTTTTGGCACAAATCCATGCGCGGGTGCCAAAAAGAGCAGCATCGGCATGCTTAGCACGTCGTTTGGTAGAAATCCACGTACGAGTTCTGCCAAAAGCACCATTTGTATGCATATCTTGTGGTGTTGCACAAAACAACGTCCACGTCTACCAAAAGATGCATGTGCATGCTTAAAAGGCGTTATGGCACAAATCCATGTGCGGGTGCTAAAAAGAGCAGCATCGGCATGCTTAGCACGTCGTTTGGTAGAAATCCACGTGCGCGTTCTGCCAAAAGCACCATTTGCATGCATATCGTGTGGTTTTGCAGAAAACAACGTCCGAGTCTACCAAAAGATGCATGTGCATGCTTAAAACGCGTTTTGGCACAAATCCATGCGCGGGTGCTAAAAAGAGCAGCATCGGCATGCTTAGCACGTCGTTTGGTAGAAATCGGAGTGCGCGTTCTGCCAAAAGCACCATTTGCATGCATATCTTGTGGTTTTGCAGAAAACAACGTCCGCGTCCACCAAAAGATGCATGTGCATGCTTAAAACGCGTTTTGGCACAAATCCGTGCGCGGGTGCTAAAAAGAGCAGCATCGGCATGCTTTACTTGTCGTTTGGTAGAAATCCACGTGCGCGTTCTGCCAAAAGCACCATTTGCATGCATATCTTGTGGTTTTGCAGAAAGCAACGTCCGCGTCTACCAAAAGATGCATGTGCATGCTTAAAACGCGTTTTGGCACAAATCCATGCGCGGGTGCTAAAAAGAGCTGCATCGGCATGCTTAGCACGTCGTTTAGTAGAAATCCACGTGCGCGTTCTGCCAAAAGCACCATTTGCATGCATATCTTGTGGTTTTGCAGAAAACAACGTCCGCGTCTACCGAAAGATGCATGTGCACGCTTAAAACGCGTTTTGGCACAAATCCATGCGCGTGTGCTTAAAAGAGCAGCATCGGCATGCTTTGCACGTCGTTTGGTAGAAATCCACGTGCGCGTTCTGTCAAAAGCACCATTTGCATGCATATCTTGTGGTATTGAAGATAACAGCGTCCGCGTCTACCAAAAGATGCATGTGCATGCTTAAAACGCGTTTTGGCACAGATTCATGGGCGTGTGCTAAAAAGATCAGCATCGGCATGCTTAGCATGTCGTTTGGTAGAAATCCATGTGCGCGTTCTGCCAAAAGCACCATTTGCATGCATATCTTGTGGTTTTGCAGAAAACAACGTCCGCGTCTACCAAAAGATGCATGTGCGTGCTTAAAACGCGTTTTGGCACAAATCCATGCGTGGGTGCTAAAAAGAGCAGCATCGGCATGCTTAGCACGTCCTTTGGTAGAAATCCACGTACGCTTTCTGCCAAAAGCACCATTTGCATGCATATCTTGTGGTTTTGCAGAAAGCAACGTCCGCGTCTACCAAAAGATGCATGTGCATGCTTAAAACGCGTTTTGGCACAAATGCGTGCGCAGGTGCTAAAAAGAGCAGCTTCGGCATGCTTAGCACGTCGTTTGCTAGAAATCCACGTGCGCGTTTGACAAAAGCACCATTTGCATGCATATCTTGTGGTTTTGCAGAAAACAACGTCCGCGTCTACCAAAAGATGCATGTGCATGCTTAAAACGCGTTTTGGCACAAATCCGTGCGCGGGTGCTAAAAAGAGCAGCATCGGCATGCTTTGGACGTCGTTTGGTAGAAATCCACGTGCGCGTTCTGCCAAAAGCACCATTTGCATGCATATCTTGTGGTTTTGCAGAAAAGAACGTCCGCGTCTACCAAAAGATGCGTGTGCATGCTTAAAACGTGTTTTGGCACAAATCCATGCGCGGGTGCTAAAAAGAGCAGCATCGGCATGCTTAGCACGTCGTTTGGTAGAAATCCACGTGCGCGTACTGCCAAAAGCACCATTTGCATGCATATCTTGTGGTTTTGCAGAAAACAACGTCCGCGTCTACCAAAAGATGCATATGCATGCTTAAAACGTGTTTTGGCACAGATTCATGGGCGTGTGCTAAAAAGATCAGCATCGGCATGCTTAGCATGTCGTTTGGTAGAAATCCATGTGCGCGTTCTGCCAAAAGCACCATTTGCATGCATATCTTGTGGTTTTGCAGAAAACAACGTCCGCGTCTACCAAAAGATGCATGTGCATGCTTAAAACGCGTTTTGGCACAAATCCATGCGTGGGTGCTAAAAAGAGCAGCATCGGCATGCTTAGCACGTCCTTTGGTAGAAATCCACGTACGCTTTCTGCCAAAAGCACCATTTGCATGCATATCTTGTGGTTTTGCAGAAAGCAACGTCCGCGTCTACCAAAAGATGCATGTGCATGCTTAAAACGCGTTTTGGCACAAATGCGTGCGCAGGTGCTAAAAAGAGCAGCTTCGGCATGCTTAGCACGTCGTTTGCTAGAAATCCACGTGCGCGTTTGATAAAAGCACCATTTGCATGCATATCTTGTGGTTTTGCACAAAACAACGTCCGCGTCTACCAAAAGATGCATGTGCATGCTTAAAACGCGTTTTGGCACAAATCCGTGCGCGGGTGCTAAAAAGAGCAGCATCGGCATGCTTTGCACTTCGTTTGGTAGAAATCCACGTGCGCGTTCTGCCAAAAGCACCATTTGCATGCATATCTTGTGCTTTTGCAGAAAACAACGCCCGCGTCTACCAAAAGATGCGTGTGCATGCTTAAAACGCGTTTTGGCACAAATCCATGCGCGGGTGCCAAAAAGAGCAGCATCGGCATGCTTAGCACGTCGTTTGGTAGAAATCCACGTACGCGTTCTGCCAAAAGCACCATTTGCATGCATATCTTGTGGTGTTGCACAAAACAACGTCCACGTCTACCAAAAGATGCATGTGCATGCTTAAAAGGCGTTATGGCACAAATCCATGTGCGGGTGCTAAAAAGAGCAGCATCGGCATGCTTAGCACGTCGTTTGGTAGAAATCCACGTGCGCGTTCTGCCAAAAGCACCATTTGCATGCATATCGTGTGGTTTTGCAGAAAACAACGTCCGAGTCTACCAAAAGATGCATGTGCATGCTTAAAACGCGTTTTGGCACAAATCCATGCGCGGGTGCTAAAAAGAGCAGCATCGGCATTTAGCACGTCGTTTGGTAGAAATCCGAGTGCGCGTTCTGCCAAAAGCACCATTTGCATGCAGATCTTGTGGTTTTGCAGAAAACAACGTCCGCGTCCACCAAAAGATGCATGTGCATGCTTAAAACGCGTTTTGGCACAAATCAGTGCGCGGGTGCTAAAAAGAGCAGCATCGGCATGCTTTGCTTGTCGTTTGGTAGAAATCCACGTGCGCGTTCTGCCAAAAGCACCATTTGCATGCATATCTTGTGGTTTTGCAGAAAGCAACGTCCGCGTCTACCAAAAGATGCATGTGCATGCTTAAAACGCGTTTTGGCACAAATCCATGCGCGGGTGCTAAAAAGAGCTGCATCGGCATGCTTAGCACGTCGTTTAGTAGAAATCCATGTGCGCGTTCTGCCAAAAGCACCATTTGCATCCATATCTTGTGGTTTTGCAGAAAACAACGTCCGCGTCTACCGAAAGATGCATGTGCATGCTTAAAACGAGTTTTGGTACAAATCCGTGCGCGGGTGCTAACAAGAGCAGCATCGGCATGCTTTGAACCTCGTTTGGTAAAAATCCACGTGCGTGTTCTGCCAAAAGCACCATTTGCATGCATATCTTGTGGTTTTGCAGAAAACAACGTCCGCGTCTACCAAAAGATGCATGTGCATGCTTAAAACGCGTTTTGGCACAAATCCATGCGCGTGTGCTAAAAAGAGCAGCATCGGCATGCTTAGCACGTCGTTTGGTAGAAATCCACGTGCGCGTTCTGTCAAAAGCACCATTTGCATGCATATCTTGTGGTATTGAAGATAACAGCGTCCGCGTCTACCAAAAGATGCATGTGCATGCTTAAAACGCGTTTTGGCACAAATCCATGCGCGGGTGCTAAAGAGAGCAGCATCGCCATGCTTTGCACGTCGTTTGGTAGAAATCCATGTGCGCGTTTCTGCCAAAAGCACCAATTGCATGGATATCTTGTAGTTTTGCAGAAAACAACGTCCGTGTCTACCAAAATATGCATGTGCATGCTTAAAACGCGTTTTGGCACAAATCCATGCGCGGGTGCTAAAAAGAGAGCATCGGCATGCTTAGCACGTCGTTTGGTAGAAATCCACGTAGGCGTTCTGCCAAAAGCACCATTTGCGATGCATATCTTGTGGTTTTGCAGAAAACAACGTCCGCGTCTACCAAAAGATGCATATGCATGCTTAAAATGCGTTTTGGTACAAATCCGTGCGCGGGTGCTAAAGAGAGCAGCATCGCCATGCTTTGCACGTCGTTTGGTAGAAATCCATGTGCGCGTTCTGCCAAAAGCACCAATTGCATGGATATCTTGTGGTTTTGCAGAAAACAACGTCCGCGTCTACCAAAAGATGCATGTGCATGCTTAAAACGCGTTTTGGCACAAATCTATGCGCGGGTGCTAGAAAGAGCAGCATCGGCATGCTTAGCACGTCGTTTGGTTGAAATCCACGTGCGCGTTCTGCCAAAAGCACCATTTGCATGCATATCTTGTGGTTTTCCAGAAAAGAACGTCCGCGTCTACCAAAAGATGCGTGTGCATGCTTAAAACGCGTTCTGGCACAAATCCATGCGCGGGTGCTAAAAAGAGCAGCATCGGCAGGCTTAGCACGTCGTTTGGTAGAAATCCACGTGCGCGTACTGCCAAAAGCACCATTTGCATGCATATCTTGTGGTTTTGCAGAAAGCAACGTCCGCGTCTACCAAATGATGCATGTGCATGCTTAAAACGCGTTTTGGCACAAATGCGTGCGCAGGTGCTAAAAAGAGCAGCTTCGGCATGCTTAGCACGTCGTTTGGTAGAAATCCCCGTGCGCGTTTGACAAAAGCACCATTTGCATGCATATCTTGTGGTTTTGCAGAAAACAACGTCCGCGTCTACCAAAAGATGCATGTGCATGCTTAAAACGCGTTTTGGCACAAATCCGTGCGCGGGTGCTAAAAAGAGCAGCATCGGCATGCTTTGCACGTCGTTTAGTAGAAATCCACGTGCGCGTTCTGCCAAAAGCACCATTTGCATGCATATCTTGTGCTTTTGCAGAAAACAACGCCCGCGTCTACCAAAAGATGCGTGTGCATGATTAAAACGCGTTTTGGCACAAATCCATGCGCGGGTGCCAAAATAGCAGCATCGGCATGCTTAGCACGTCGTTTGGTAGAAATCCACGTACGCGTTCTGCCAAAAGCACCATTTGTATGCATATCTTGCGGTGTTGCACAAAACAACGTCCACGTCTACCAAAAGATGCATGTGCATGCTTAAAAGGCGTTATGGCACAAATCCATGTGCGGGTGCTAAAAAAACAGCATCGGCATGCTTAGCACGTCGTTTGGTAGAAATCCACGTGCGCGTTCTGCCAAAAGCACCATTTGCATGCATATCGTGTGGTTTTGCAGAAAACAACGTCCGAGTCTACCAAAAGATGCATGTGCATGCTTAAAACGCGTTTTGGCACAAATCCATGCGCGGGTGCTAAAAAGAGCAGCATCGGCATTTAGCACGTCGTTTGGTAGAAATCCGAGTGCGCGTTCTGCCAAAAGCACCATTTGCATGCATATCTTGTGGTTTTGCAGAAAACAACGTCCGCGTCCACCAAAAGATGCATGTGCATGCTTAAAACGCGTTTTGGCACAAATCCGTGCGAGGGTGCTAAAAAGAGCAGCATCGGCATGCTTTGCTTGTCGTTTGGTAGAAATCCACGTGCGCGTTCTGCCAAAAGCACCATTTGCATGCATATCTTGTGGTTTTGCAGAAAGCAACGTCCGCGTCTACCAAAAGATGCATGTGCATGCTTAAAACGCGTTTTGGTACAAATCCGTGCGCGGGTGCTAACAAGAGCAGCATCGGCATGCTTTGCACGTCGTTTGGTAGAAATCCACGTGCGCGTTCTGCCAAAAGCACCATTTGCATGCATATCTTGTGGTTTTGCAGAAAACAACGTCCGCGTCTACCAAATGATGCATGTGCATGCTTAAAACGGGTTTTGGCACAAATCCATGCGTGGGTGGTAAAAAGAGCAGCATCGGCATGCTTTGCACGTCGTTTGGTAGAAATCCACGTGCGCGTTCTGCCAAAAGCACCATTTGCATGCATATATTGTGGTTTTGCAGAAAACAACGTCCGCGTCTACCAAAAGATGCATGTGCACGCTTAAAACGCGTTTTGGCACAAATCCATGCGCGTGTGCTTAAAAGAGCAGCATCGGCATGCTTTGCACGTCGTTTGGTAGAAATCCACGTGCGCGTTCTGTCAAAAGCACCATTTGCATGCATATCTTGTGGTATTGAAGATAACAGCGTCCGCGTCTACCAAAAGATGCATGTGCATGCTTAAAACGCGTTTTGACACAAATCCATGCGCGGGTGCTAAAAAGAGCAGCATCGGCATGCTTAGCACGTCGTTTGGTAGAAATACAGGTGCGCGTTCTGCCAAAAGCACCATTTGCATGCATATCTTGTGGTTTTGCAGAAAACAACGTCCGCGTCTACCAAAAGATGCATGTGCATGCTTAAAACGCGTTTTGGCACAAATCCATGCGCGGGTGCTAAAAAGAGGAGCATCGGCATTCTTAGCTCGTCGTTTTGTAGAAATCCACGTAGGCGTTCTGCCAAAAGCACCATTTGCATGCATATCTTGTGGTTTTGCAGAAAACAGCGTCCGCGTCTACCAAAAGATGCATGTGCATGCTTAAAATGCGTTTTGGTACAAATCCGTGCGCGGGTGCTAAAAAGAGCAGCATCGGCATGCTTTGCACGTCGTTTGGTAGAAATCCATGTGCGCGTTCTGCCAAAAGCACCATTTGCATGGATATCTTGTGGTTTTGCAGAAAACAACGTCCGCGTGTACCAAAAGATGCATGTGCATGCTTAAAACGCGTTTTGGCACAAATCCATGCGCGGGTGCTAAAAAGAGCAGCATAGGCATGCTTAGCACGTCGTTTGGTAGAAATCCACGTACGCGTTCTGCCGAAAGCACCATTTGCATGCATATCTTGTGGTTTTGCAGAAAACAACGTCCGCGTCTACCAAAAGATGCATGTGCATGCTTAAAACGCGTTTTGGCACAAATCAATGCGCGGGTGCTAAAAAGAGCAGCATCGGCATGCTTAGCACATCGTTTGGTAGAAATCCACTTGCGCGTTCAGTCAAAAGCACCATTTGCATACATATCTCGTGGTTTTGAAGAAAACAGCGTCCGCGTCTACCAAAAGATGCATGTGCATGCTTAAAACGCGTTTTGGCACAAATCCATGCGCGGGTGCTAAAAAGAGCAGCATCGGCATGCTTAGAACGTCGTTTGGTAGAAAACCGAGTGCGCGTTCTGCCAAAAGCACCATTTGCATGCATATGTCGTGGTTTTGCAGAAAACAACGTCCGCGTCTACCAAAAGATGCATGTGCATGCTTAAAACGCGCTTTGGCACAAATCCGTGCGCGGGTGCTAAAAAGAGCAGCATCGGCATGCTTTGCACGTCGTTTGGTAGAAATCCACGTGCGCGTTCTGCCAAAAGCACCATTTGCATGCATATCTTGTGGTTTTGCAGAAAACAACGTCCGCGTCTACCAAAAGATGCATGTGCATGCTTAAAACGCGTTTTGGCACAAATCCATGCGCGGGTGCTAAAAAGAGCAGCATCGGCATGCTTAGCACGTCGTTTGGTAGAAATCCACGTAGGCGTTCTGCCAAAAGCACCATTTGCATGCATATCTTGTGGTTTTGCAGAAAACAACGTCCGCGTGTACCAAAAGATGCATGTGCATGCTTAAAACGCGTTTTGGCACAAATCCACGCGCGGGTGCTAAAAAGAGCAGCATAGGCATGCTTAGCACGTCGTTTGGTAGAAATCCACGTGCGCGTTCTGCCAAAAGCACCATTTGCATGCATATCTTGTGGTTTTGCAGAAAACAACGTCCGCGTCTAACAAAAGATGCAGGTGCATGCTTAAAACGCGTTTTGGCACAAATCCATGCGCGGGTGCTAAAAAGAGCTGCATCGGCATGCTTAGCACGTCATTTGGTAGAAATCCACGTAGCGTTCTGCCAAAAGCACCATTTGCATGCATATCTTGTGGTTTTCCAGAAAACAACGTCCGCGTCTACCAAAAGATGCATGTGCTTGCTTAAAACGCGTTTTGGCACAAATGCGTGCGCGGGTGCTAAAAAGAGCAGCTTCGGCATGCTTAGCACGTCGTTTGGTAGAAACCCACGTGCGCGTTCTACCAAAAGCACCATTTGCATGCATATCTTGTTATTTTGAAGAAAACAACGTCCGCGTCTACCAAAAGATGCGTGTGCATGCTTAAAACGCGTTTTGGCACAAATCCGTGCGAGGGTGCTAAAAAGAGCAGCTTCGGCATGCTTTGCACGTCGTTTGGTAGAAATCCACATGCGCGTTCTGCCAAAAGCACCATTTGTATGTATATCTTGTGGTTTTGCAGAAAACAACGTCCGCGTCTACCAAAAGATGCATGTGCATACTTAAAGCGCGTTTTGGCACAAATGCGTGCGCGGGTGCTAAAAAGAGCAGCTTCGGCATGCTTAGCATGTCGTTTGGTAGAAATCCACGTGCGCGTTCTGCCAAAAGCACCATTTGCATGCATATCTTGTGGTTTTGCAGAAAACAACGTCCGCGTCTACCAAAAGATGCATGTGCATGCTTAAAACGCGTTTTGGCACAAATCCGTGCGCGGGTGCTAAAAAGAGCAGCATCGGCATGCTTTGCACGTCGTTTGGTAGAAATCCACGTGCGCGTTCTGCCAAAAGCACCATTTGCATGCATATCGTGTGGTTTTGCAGAAAACAACGTCCGAGTCTACCAAAAGATGCATGGGCATGCTTAAAACGCGTTTTGGCACAAATGCGTGCTCAGGTGCTAAAAAGAGCAGCTTCGGCATGCCTTGCACGTCGTCTGGTAGAAATCCACGTGCGCGTTCTGCCAAAAGCACCATTTGCATGCATATCTTGTGGTTTTGCAGAAAACAACGTCCGCGTCTAACAAAAGATGCAGGTGCATGCTTAAAACGCGTTTTGGCACAAATCCATGCGCGGGTGCTAAAAAGAGCTGCATCGGCATGCTTAGCACGTCATTTGGTAGAAATCTACGTAGCGTTCTGCCAAAAGCACCATTTGCATGCATATCTTGTGGTTTTGCAGAATACAACGTCCGCGTCTAACAAAAGATGCAGGTGCATGCTTAAAACGCGTTTTGGCACAAATCCATGCGCGGGTGCTAAAAAGAGCTGCATCGGCATGCTTAGCACGTCATTTGGTAGAAATCCACGTAGCGTTCTGCCAAAAGCACCATTTGCATGCATATCTTGTGGTTTTGCAGAAAACAACGTCCGCGTCTACCAAAAGATGCATGTGCTTGCTTAAAACGCGTTTTGGCACAAATGCGTGCGCGGGTGCTAAAAAGAGCAGCTTCGGCATGCTTAGCACGTCGTTTGGTAGAAACCCACGTGCGCGTTCTGCCAAAAGCACCATTTGCATGCATATCTTGTTATTTTGAAGAAAACAACGTCCGCGTCTACCAAAAGATGCGTGTGCATGCTTAAAACGCGTTTTGGCACAAATCCGTGCGAGGGTGCTAAAAAGAGCAGCTTCGGCATGCTTTGCACGTCGTTTGGTAGAAATCCACATGCGCGTTCTGCCAAAAGCACCATTTGCATGCATATCTTGTGCTTTTGCAGAAAACAACGCCCGCGTCTACCAAAAGATGCGTGTGCATGCTTAAAACGCGTTTTGGCACAAATCCATGCGCGGGTGCCAAAAAGAGCAGCATCGGCATGCTTAGCACGTCGTTTGGTAGAAATCCACGTACGCGTTCTGCCAAAAGCACCATTTGCATGCATATCTTGTGGTGTTGCACAAAACAACGTCCACGTCTACCAAAAGATGCATGTGCATGCTTAAAAGGCGTTATGGCACAAATCCATGTGCGGGTGCTAAAAAGAGGAGCATCGGCATGCTTATTACGTCGTTTGGTAGAAATCCGAGTGCGCGTTCTGCCAAAAGCACCATTTGCATGCATATCTTGTGGTTTTGCAGAAAACAACGTCCGCGTCCACCAAAAGATGCATGTGCATGCTTAAAACGCGTTTTGGCACAAATCCGTGCGCGGGTACTAAAAAGAGCAGCATCGGCATGCTTTGCTTGTCGTTTGGTAGAAATCCACGCGCGCGTTCTGCCAAAAGCACCATTTGCATGCATATCTTGTGGTTTTGCAGAAAGCAACGTCCGCGTCTACCAAAAGATGCATGTGCATGCTTAAAAGGCGTTATGGCACAAATCCATGTGCGGGTGCTAAAAAGAGGAGCATCGGCATGCTTATTACGTCGTTTGGTAGAAATCCGAGTGCGCGTTCTGCCAAAAGCACCATTTCCATGCATATCTTGTGGTTTTGCAGAAAACAACGTCCGCGTCCACCAAAAGATGCATGTGCATGCTTAAAACGCGTTTTGGCACAAATCCGTGCGCGGGTACTAAAAAGAGCAGCATCGGCATGCTTTGCTTGTCGTTTGGTAGAAATCCACGCGCGCGTTCTGCCAAAAGCACCATTTGCATGCATATCTTGTGGTTTTGCAGAAAGCAACGTCCGCGTCTACCAAAAGATGCATGTGCATGCTTAAAACGCCTTTTGGCACAAATCCATGCGCGGGTGCTAAAAAGAGCTGCATCGGCATGCTTAGCACGTCGTTTAGTAGAAATCCACGTGCGCGTTCTGCCAAAAGCACCATTTCCATGCATATCTTGTGGTTTTGCAGAAAACAACGTCCGCGTCTACCGAAAGATGCATGTGCATGCTTAAAACGCGTTTTGGTACAAATCCGTGCGCGGGTGCTAACAAGAGCAGCATCGGCATGCTTTGCACGTCGTTTGGTAGAAATCCACGTGCGCGTTCTGCCAAAAGCACCATTTGCATGCATATCTTGTGGTTTTGCAGAAAACAACGTCCGCGTCTACCAAATGATGCATGTGCATGCTTAAAACGAGTTTTGGCACAAATCCATGCGCGGGTGGTAAAAAGAGCAGCATCTCCATGCTTAGCACGTCGTTTGGTAGAAATCCACGTGCGCGTTCTGCCAAAAGCACCATTTGCATGCATATCTTGTGGTTTTGCAGAAAACAACGTCCGCGTCTACCAAAAGATGCATGTGCACGCTTAAAACGCGTTTTGGCACAAATCCAGGCGCGTGTGCTAAAAAGAGCAGCATCGGCATGCTTAGCACGTCGTTTGGTAGAAATCCACGTGCGCGTTCTGTCAAAAGCACCATTTGCATGCATATCTTGTGGTATTGAAGATAACAGCGTCCGCGTCTACCAAAAGATGCATGTGCATGCTTAAAACGCGTTTTGGCACAAATCCATGCGCGGGTGCTAAAAAGAGCAGCATCGGCATGCTTAGCACGTCGTTTGGTAGAAATCCGAGTGCGCGTTCTGCCAAAAGCACCATTTGCATGCATATCTTGTGGTTTTGCAGAAAACAACGTCCGCGTCTACCGAAAGATGCATGTGCATGCTTAAAACGCGTTTTGGTACAAATCCGTGCGCGGGTGCTAACAAGAGCAGCATCGGCATGCTTTGCACGTCGTTTGGTAGAAATCCACGTGCGCGTTCTGCCAAAAGCACCATTTGCATGCATATCTTGTGGTTTTGCAGAAAACAACGTCCGCGTCTACCAAATGATGCATGTGCATGCTTAAAACGCGTTTTGGCACAAATCCATGCGCGGGTGGTAAAAAGAGCAGCATCGGCATGCTTAGCACGTCGTTTGGTAGAAATCCACGTGCGCGTTCTGCCAAAAGCACCATTTGCATGCATATCTTGTGGTTTTGCAGAAAGCAACGTCCGCGTCTACCGAAAGATGCATGTGCATGCTTAAAACGCGTTTTGGTACAAATCCGTGCGCGGGTGCTAACAAGAGCAGCATCGGCATGCTTTGCACGTCGTTTGGTAGAAATCCACGTGCGCGTTCTGCCAAAAGCACCATTTGCATGCATATCTTGTGGTTTTGCAGAAAACAACGTCCGCGTCTACCAAATGATGCATGTGCATGCTTAAAACGCGTTTTGGCACAAATCCATGCGCGGGTGGTAAAAAGAGCAGCATCGGCATGCTTAGCACGTCGTTTGGTAGAAATCCGCGTGCGCGTTCTGCCAAAAGTACCATTTGCATGCATATCTTGTGGTTTTGCAGAAAACAACGTCCGCGTCTGCCAAAAGATGCATGTGTATGCTTAAAACGCGTTTTGGCACAAATCCGTGCGCGGGTGCTAAAAAGAGCAGCATCGGCATGCTTTGCACGTCGTTTGGTAGAAATCCACGTGCGCGTTCTGCCAAAAGCACCATTTGCATGCATATCTTGTGGTTTTGCAGAAAACAACGTCCGCGTGTACCAAAAGATGCATGTGCATGCTTAAAATGCGTTTTGGCACAAATCCACGCGCGGGTGCTAAAAAGAGCAGCATAGGCATGCTTAGCACGTCGTTTGGTAGAAATCCACGTACGCGTTCTGCCGAAATCACCATTTGCATGCATATCTTGTGGTTTTGCAGAAAACAACGTCCGCGTCTACCAAAAGATGCATGTGCATGCTTAAAACGCGTTTTGGCACAAATCAATGCGCGGGTGCTAAAAAGAGCAGCATCGGCATGCTTAGCACATCGTTTGGTAGAAATCCACGTGCGCGTTCAGTCAAAAGCACCATTTGCATACAAATCTCGTGGTTTTGAAGAAAACAGCGTCCGCGTCTACCAAAAGATGCATGTGCATGCTTAAAACGCGTTTTGGCACAAATCCATGCGCGGGTGCTAAAAAGAGCAGCATCGGCATGCTTACCACGTCGTTTGGTAGAAATCCGAGTGCGCGTTCTGCCAAAAGCACCATTTGCATGCATATCTTGTGGTTTTGCAGAAAACAACGTCCGCGTCCACCAAAAGATGCATGTGCATGCTTAAAACGCGTTTTGGCACAAATCCGTGCGCGGGTGCTAAAAAGAGCAGCATCGGCATGCTTTGCTTGTCGTTTGGTAGAAATCCACATGCGCGTTCTGCCAAAAGCACCATTTGCATGCATATCTTGTGGTTTTGCAGAAAGCAACGTCCGCGTCTACCAAAAGATGCATGTGCATGCTTAAAACGCGTTTTGGCACAAATCCATGCGCGGGTGCTAAAAAGAGCTGCATCGGCATGCTTAGCACGTCGTTTAGTAGAAATCCACGTGCGCGTTCTGCCAAAAGCACTATTTGCATGCATATCTTGTGGTTTTGCAGAAAACAACGTCCGCGTCTACCGAAAGATGCATGTGCATGCTTAAAACGCGTTTTGGTACAAATCCGTGCGCGGGTGCTAACAAGAGCATCATCGGCATGCTTTGCACGTCGTTTGGTAGAAATCCACGTGCGCGTTCTGCCAAAAGCACCATTTGCATGCATATCTTGTGGTTTTGCAGAAAACAACGTCCGCGTCTACCAAATGATGCATGTGCATGCTTAAAACGCGTTTTGGCACAAATCCATGCGCGGGTGGTAAAAAGAGCAGCATCGGCATGCTTAGCACGTCGTTTGGTAGAAATCCACGTGCGCGTTCTGTCAAAAGCACCATTTGCATGCATATCTTGTGGTATTGAAGATAACAGCGTCCGCGTCTACCAAAAGATGCATGTGCATGCTTAAAACGCGTTTTGGCACAAATCCATGCGCGGGTGCTAAAAAGAGCAGCATCGGCATTCTTAGCACGTCGTTTGGTAGAAATACAGGTGCGCGTTCTGCCAAAAGCACCATTTGCATGCATATCTTGTGGTTTTGCAGAAAACAACGTCCGCGTCTACCAAAAGATGCATGTGCATGCTTAAAACGCGTTTTGGCACAAATCCATGCGCGGGTGATAAAAAGAGGAGCATCGGCATGCTTAGCACGTCGTTTGGTAGAAATCCACGTAGGCGTTCTGCCAAAAGCACCATTTGCATGCATATCTTGTGGTTTTGCAGAAAACAGCGTCCGCGTCTACCAAAAGATGCATGTGCATGCTTAAAATGCGTTTTGGTACAAATCCATGCGCGGGTGCTAAAAAGAGCAGCATCGGCATGCTTTGCACGTCGTTTGGTAGAAATCCATGTGCGCGTTCTGCCAAAAGCACCATTTGCATGCATATCTTGTGCTTTTGCAGAAAACAACGCCCGCGTCTACCAAAAGATGCGTGTGCATGCTTAAAACGCGTTTTGGCACAAATCCATGCGCGGGTGCCAAAAAGAGCAGCATCGGCATGCTTAGCACGTCGTTTGGTAGAAATCCACGTACGCGTTCTGCCAAAAGCACCATTTGCATGCATATCTTGTGGTGTTGCACAAAACAACGTCCACGTCTACCAAAAGATGCATGTGCATGCTTAAAAGGCGTTATGGCACAAATCCATGTGCGGGTGCTAAAAAGAGGAGCATCGGCATGCTTAGCACGTCGTTTGGTAGAAATCCACGTGCGCGTTCTGCCAAAAGCACCATTTGCATGCATATCGTGTGGTTTTGCAGAAAACAACGTCCGAGTCTACCAAAAGATGCATGGGCATGCTTAAAACGCGTTTTGGCACAAATCCATGCGCGGGTGCTAAAAAGAGCAGCATCGGCATGCTTAGCACGTCGTTTGGTAGAAATCCGAGTGCGCGTTCTGCCAAAAGCACCATTTGCATGCATATCTTGTGGTTTTGCAGAAAACAACGTCCGCGTCCACCAAAAGATGCATGTGCATGCTTAAAACGCGTTTTGGCACAAATCCGTGCGCGGGTGCTAAAAAGAGCAGCATCGGCATGCTTTGCTTGTCGTTTGGTAGAAATCCACGTGCGCGTTCTGCCAAAAGCACCATTTGCATGCATATCTTGTGGTTTTGCAGAAAGCAACGTCCGCGTCTACCAAAAGATGCATGTGCATGCTTAAAACGCGTTTTGGCACAAATCCATGCGCGGGTGCTAAAAAGAGCTGCATCGGCATGCTTAGCACGTCGTTTAGTAGAAATCCACGTGCGCGTTCTGCCAAAAGCACCATTTGCATGCATATCTTGTGGTTTTGCAGAAAACAACGTCCGCGTCTACCGAAAGATGCATGTGCATGCTTAAAACGCGTTTTGGTACAAATCCGTGCGCGGGTGCTAACAAGAGCAGCATCGGCATGCTTTGCACGTCGTTTGGTAGAAATCCACGTGCGCGTTCTGCCAAAAGCACCATTTGCATGCATATCTTGTGGTTTTGCAGAAAACAACGTCCGCGTCTACCAAATGATGCATGTGCATGCTTAAAACGCGTTTTGGCACAAATCCATGCGCGGGTGGTAAAAAGAGCAGCATCGGCATGCTTAGCACGTCGTTTGGTAGAAATCCACGTGCGCGTTCTGCCAAAAGCACCATTTGCATGCATATCTTGTGGTTTTGCAGAAAACAACGTCCGCGTCTACCGAAAGATGCATGTGCATGCTTAAAACGCGTTTTGGTACAAATCCGTGCGCGGGTGCTAACAAGAGCAGCATCGGCATGCTTTGCACGTCGTTTGGTAGAAATCCACGTGCGCGTTCTGCCAAAAGCACCATTTGCATGCATATCTTGTGGTTTTGCAGAAAACAACGTCCGCGTCTACCAAATGATGCATGTGCATGCTTAAAACGCGTTTTGGCACAAATCCATGCGCGGGTGGTAAAAAGAGCAGCATCGGCATGCTTAGCACGTCGTTTGGTAGCAATCCGCGTGCGCGTTCTGCCAAAAGTACCATTTGCATGCATATCTTGTGGTTTTGCAGAAAACAACGTCCGCGTCTGCCAAAAGATTCATGTGTATGCTTAAAACGCGTTTTGGCACAAATCCGTGCGCGGGTGCTAAAAAGAGCAGCATCGGCATGCTTTGCACGTCGTTTGGTAGAAATCCACGTGCGCGTTCTGCCAAAAGCACCATTTGCATGCATATCTTGTGGTTTTGCAGAAAACAACGTCCGCGTGTACCAAAAGATGCATGTGCATGCTTAAAACGCGTTTTGGCACAAATCCACGCGCGGGTGCTAAAAAGAGCAGCATAGGCATGCTTAGCACGTCGTTTGGTAGAAATCCACGTACGCGTTCTGCCGAAATCACCATTTGCATGCATATCTTGTGGTTTTGCAGAAAACAACGTCCGCGTCTACCAAAAGATGCATGTGCATGCTTAAAACGCGTTTTGGCACAAATCAATGCGCGGGTGCTAAAAAGAGCAGCATCGGCATGCTTAGCACATCGTTTGGTAGAAATCCACGTGCGCGTTCAGTCAAAAGCACCATTTGCATACAAATCTCGTGGTTTTGAAGAAAACAGCGTCCGCGTCTACCAAAAGATGCATGTGCATGCTTAAAACGCGTTTTGGCACAAATCCATGCGCGGGTGCTAAAAAGAGCAGCATCGGCATGCTTAGCACGTCGTTTGGTAGAAATCCGAGTGCGCGTTCTGCCAAAAGCACCATTTGCATGCATATCTTGTGGTTTTGCAGAAAACAACGTCCGCGTCCACCAAAAGATGCATGTGCATGCTTAAAACGCGTTTTGGCACAAATCCGTGCGCGGGTGCTAAAAAGAGCAGCATCGGCATGCTTTGCTTGTCGTTTGGTAGAAATCCACGTGCGCGTTCTGCCAAAAGCACCATTTGCATGCATATCTTGTGGTTTTGCAGAAAGCAACGTCCGCGTCTACCAAAAGATGCATGTGCATGCTTAAAACGCGTTTTGGCACAAATCCATGCGCGGGTGCTAAAAAGAGCTGCATCGGCATGCTTAGCACGTCGTTTAGTAGAAATCCACGTGCGCGTTCTGCCAAAAGCACTATTTGCATGCATATCTTGTGGTTTTGCAGAAAACAATGTCCGCGTCTACCGAAAGATGCATGTGCATGCTTAAAACGCGTTTTGGTACAAATCCGTGCGCGGGTGCTAACAAGAGCATCATCGGCATGCTTTGCACGTCGTTTGGTAGAAATCCACGTGCGCGTTCTGCCAAAAGCACCATTTGCATGCATATCTTGTGGTTTTGCAGAAAACAACGTCCGCGTCTACCAAATGATGCATGTGCATGCTTAAAACGCGTTTTGGCACAAATCCATGCGCGGGTGGTAAAAAGAGCAGCATCGGCATGCTTAGCACGTCGTTTGGTAGAAATCCACGTGCGCGTTCTGTCAAAAGCACCATTTGCATGCATATCTTGTGGTATTGAAGATAACAGCGTCCGCGTCTACCAAAAGATGCATGTGCATGCTTAAAACGCGTTTTGGCACAAATCCATGCGCGGGTGCTAAAAAGAGCAGCATCGGCATTCTTAGCACGTCGTTTGGTAGAAATACAGGTGCGCGTTCTGCCAAAAGCACCATTTGCATGCATATCTTGTGGTTTTGCAGAAAACAACGTCCGCGTCTACCAAAAGATGCATGTGCATGCTTAAAACGCGTTTTGGCACAAATCCATGCGCGGGTGATAAAAAGAGGAGCATCGGCATGCTTAGCACGTCGTTTGGTAGAAATCCACGTAGGCGTTCTGCCAAAAGCACCATTTGCATGCATATCTTGTGGTTTTGCAGAAAACAACGCCCGCGTCTACCAAAAGATGCGTGTGCATGCTTAAAACGCGTTTTGGCACAAATCCATGCGCGGGTGCCAAAAAGAGCAGCATCGGCATGCTTAGCACGTCGTTTGGTAGAAATCCACGTACGCGTTCTGCCAAAAGCACCATTTGCATGCATATCTTGTGGTGTTGCACAAAACAACGTCCACGTCTACCAAAAGATGCATGTGCATGCTTAAAAGGCGTTATGGCACAAATCCATGTGCGGGTGCTAAAAAGAGGAGCATCGGCATGCTTAGCACGTCGTTTGGTAGAAATCCACGTGCGCGTTCTGCCAAAAGCACCATTTGCATGCATATCTTGTGGTTTTGCAGAAAACAACGTCCGCGTCTACCGAAAGATGCATGTGCATGCTTAAAACGCGTTTTGGTACAAATCCGTGCGCGGGTGCTAACAAGAGCAGCATCGGCATGCTTTGCACGTCGTTTGGTAGAAATCCACGTGCGCGTTCTGCCAAAAGCACCATTTGCATGCATATCTTGTGGTTTTGCAGAAAACAACGTCCGCGTCTACCAAATGATGCATGTGCATGCTTAAAACGCGTTTTGGCACAAATCCATGCGCGGGTGGTAAAAAGAGCAGCATCGGCATGCTTAGCACGTCGTTTGGTAGAAATCCACGTGCGCGTTCTGCCAAAAGCACCATTTGCATGCATATCTTGTGGTTTTGCAGAAAACAACGTCCGCGTCTACCGAAAGATGCATGTGCATGCTTAAAACGCGTTTTGGTACAAATCCGTGCGCGGGTGCTAACAAGAGCAGCATCGGCATGCTTTGCACGTCGTTTGGTAGAAATCCACGTGCGCGTTCTGCCAAAAGCACCATTTGCATGCATATCTTGTGGTTTTGCAGAAAACAACGTCCGCGTCTACCAAATGATGCATGTGCATGCTTAAAACGCGTTTTGGCACAAATCCATGCGCGGGTGGTAAAAAGAGCAGCATCGGCATGCTTAGCACGTCGTTTGGTAGAAATCCACGTGCGCGTTCTGCCAAAAGCACCATTTGCATGCATATCTTGTGGTTTTGCAGAAAACAACGTCCGCATCTACCAAAAGATGCATGTGCACGCTTAAAACGCGTTTTGGAACAAATCCATGCTCGAGTGGTAAAAAGAGCAGCATCGGCATGCTTTGCACGTCGTTTGGTAGAAATCCATGTGCGCGTTCTGCCAAAAGCACCATTTGCAAGGATATCTTGCTGTTTTGCAGAAAACAACGTCCGCGTCTACCAAAAGATGCATGTGCATGCTTAAAACGCGTTTTGGCACAAATCCACGCGCGGGTGCTAAAAAGAGCAGCATAGGCATGCTTAGCACGTCATTTGGTAGAAATCCACGCGCGCGTTCTGCTAAAAGCACCATTTGCATGCATATCTTGTGGTTTTGCAGAAAACAACGTCCGCGTCTGCCAAAAGATGCATGTGTATGCTTAAAACGCGTTTTGGCACAAATCCGTGCGCGGGTGCTAAAAAGAGCAGCATCGGCATGCTTTGCACGTCGTTTGGTAGAAATCCACGTGCGCGTTCTGCCAAAAGCACCATTTGCATGCATATCTTGTGGTTTTGCAGAAAACAACGTCCGCGTGTACCAAAAGATGCATGTGCATGCTTAAAACGCGTTTTGGCACAAATCCACGCGCGGGTGCTAAAAAGAGCAGCATAGGCATGCTTAGCACGTCGTTTGGTAGAAATCCACGTGCGCGTTCTGCCAAAAGTACCATTTGCATGCATATCTTGTGGTTTTGCAGAAAACAACGTCCGCGTCTGCCAAAAGATGCATGTGTATGCTTAAAACGCGTTTTGGCACAAATCCGTGCGCGGGTGCTAAAAAGAGCAGCATCGGCATGCTTTGCACGTCGTTTGGTAGAAATCCACGTGCGCGTTCTGCCAAAAGCACCATTTGCATGCATATCTTGTGGTTTTGCAGAAAACAACGTCCGCGTGTACCAAAAGATGCATGTGCATGCTTAAAACGCGTTTTGGCACAAATCCACGCGCGGGTGCTAAAAAGAGCAGCATAGGCATGCTTAGCACGTCGTTTGGTAGAAATCCACGTACGCGTTCTGCCGAAATCACCATTTGCATGCATATCTTGTGGTTTTGCAGAAAACAACGTCCGCGTCTACCAAAAGATGCATGTGCATGCTTAAAACGCGTTTTGGCACAAATCAATGCGCGGGTGCTAAAAAGAGCAGCATCGGCATGCTTAGCACATCGTTTGGTAGAAATCCACGTGCGCGTTCAGTCAAAAGCACCATTTGCATACATATCTCGTGGTTTTGAAGAAAACAGCGTCCGCGTCTACCAAAAGATGCATGTGCATGCTTAAAACGTGTTTTGGCACAAATCCATGCGCGGGTGCTAAAAAGAGCAGCATCGGCATGCTTAGCACGTCGTTTGGTAGAAATCCGAGTGCGCGTTCTGCCAAAAGCACCATTTGCATGCATATCTTGTGGTTTTGCAGAAAACAACGTCCGCGTCCACCAAAAGATGCATGTGCATGCTTAAAACGCGTTTTGGCACAAATCCGTGCGCGGGTGCTAAAAAGAGCAGCATCGGCATGCTTTGCTTGTCGTTTGGTAGAAATCCACGTGCGCGTTCTGCCAAAAGCACCATTTGCATGCATATCTTGTGGTTTTGCAGAAAGCAACGTCCGCGTCTACCAAAAGATGCATGTGCATGCTTAAAACGCGTTTTGGCACAAATCCATGCGCGGGTGCTAAAAAGAGCTGCATCGGCATGCTTAGCACGTCGTTTAGTAGAAATCCACGTGCGCGTTCTACCAAAAGCACTATTTGCATGCATATCTTGTGGTTTTGCAGAAAACAACGTCCGCGTCTACCGAAAGATGCATGTGCATGCTTAAAACGCGTTTTGGTACAAATCCGTGCGCGGGTGCTAACAAGAGCATCATCGGCATGCTTTGCACGTCGTTTGGTAGAAATCCACGTGCGCGTTCTGCCAAAAGCACCATTTGCATGCATATCTTGTGGTTTTGCAGAAAACAACGTCCGCGTCTACGAAATGATGCATGTGCATGCTTAAAACGCGTTTTGGCACAAATCCATGCGCGGGTGGTAAAAAGAGCAGCATCGGCATGCTTAGCACGTCGTTTGGTAGAAATCCACGTGCGCGTTCTGCCAAAAGCACCATTTGCATGCATATCTTGTGGTTTTGCAGAAAACAACGTCCGCGTCTACCAAAAGATGCATGTGCACGCTTAAAACGCGTTTTGGCACAAATCCATGCGCGTGTGCTAAAAAGAGCAGCATCGGCATGCTTAGCACGTCGTTTGGTAGAAATCCACGTGCGCGTTCTGTCAAAAGCACCATTTGCATGCATATCTTGTGGTATTGAAGATAACAGCGTCCGCGTCTACCAAAAGATGCATGTGCATGCTTAAAACGTGTTTTGGCACAAATCCATGCGCGGGTGCTAAAAAGAGCAGCATCGGCATGCTTAGCACGTCGTTTGGTAGAAATCCGAGTGCGCGTTCTGCCAAAAGCACCATTTGCATGCATATCTTGTGGTTTTGCAGAAAACAACGTCCGCGTCTACCGAAAGATGCATGTGCATGCTTAAAACGCGTTTTGGTACAAATCCGTGCGCGGGTGCTAACAAGAGCAGCATCGGCATGCTTTGCACGTCGTTTGGTAGAAATCCACGTGCGCGTTCTGCCAAAAGCACCATTTGCATGCATATCTTGTGGTTTTGCAGAAAACAACGTCCGCGTCTACCAAATGATGCATGTGCATGCTTAAAACGCGTTTTGGCACAAATCCATGCGCGGGTGGTAAAAAGAGCAGCATCGGCATGCTTTGCACGTCGTTTGGTAGAAATCCACGTGCGCGTTCTGCCAAAAGCACCATTTGCATGCATATCTTGTGGTTTTGCAGAAAACAACGTCCGCATCTACCAAAAGATGCATGTGCACGCTTAAAACGCGTTTTGGAACAAATCCATGCGCGAGTGGTAAAAAGAGCAGCATCGGCATGCTTTGCACGTCGTTTGGTAGAAATCCATGTGCGCGTTCTGCCAAAAGCACCATTTGCATGGATATCTTGCTGTTTTGCAGAAAACAACGTCCGCGTCTACCAAAAGATGCATGTGCATGCTTAAAACGCGTTTTGGCACAAATCCACGCGCGGGTGCTAAAAAGAGCAGCATAGGCATGCTTAGCACGTCATTTGGTAGAAATCCACGCGCGCGTTCTGCTAAAAGCACCATTTGCATGCATATCTTGTGGTTTTGCAGAAAACAACGTCCGCGTCTGCCAAAAGATGCATGTGTATGCTTAAAACGCGTTTTGGCACAAATCCGTGCGCGGGTGCTAAAAAGAGCAGCATCGGCATGCTTTGCACGTCGTTTGGTAGAAATCCACGTGCGCGTTCTGCCAAAAGCACCATTTGCATGCATATCTTGTGGTTTTGCAGAAAACAACGTCCGCGTGTACCAAAAGATGCATGTGCATGCTTAAAACGCGTTTTGGCACAAATCCACGCGCGGGTGCTAAAAAGAGCAGCATAGGCATGCTTAGCACGTCGTTTGGTAGAAATCCACGTGCGCGTTCTGCCAAAAGTACCATTTGCATGCATATCTTGTGGTTTTGCAGAAAACAACGTCCGCGTCTGCCAAAAGATGCATGTGTATGCTTAAAACGCGTTTTGGCACAAATCCGTGCGCGGGTGCTAAAAAGAGCAGCATCGGCATGCTTTGCACGTCGTTTGGTAGAAATCCACGTGCGCGTTCTGCCAAAAGCACCATTTGCATGCATATCTTGTGGTTTTGCAGAAAACAACGTCCGCGTGTACCAAAAGATGCATGTGCATGCTTAAAACGCGTTTTGGCACAAATCCACGCGCGGGTGCTAAAAAGAGCAGCATAGGCATGCTTAGCACGTCGTTTGGTAGAAATCCACGTACGCGTTCTGCCGAAATCACCATTTGCATGCATATCTTGTGGTTTTGCAGAAAACAACGTCCGCGTCTACCAAAAGATGCATGTGCATGCTTAAAACGCGTTTTGGCACAAATCAATGCGCGGGTGCTAAAAAGAGCAGCATCGGCATGCTTAGCACATCGTTTGGTAGAAATCCACGTGCGCGTTCAGTCAAAAGCACCATTTGCATACATATCTCGTGGTTTTGAAGAAAACAGCGTCCGCGTCTACCAAAAGATGCATGTGCATGCTTAAAACGTGTTTTGGCACAAATCCATGCGCGGGTGCTAAAAAGAGCAGCATCGGCATGCTTAGCACGTCGTTTGGTAGAAATCCGAGTGCGCGTTCTGCCAAAAGCACCATTTGCATGCATATCTTGTGGTTTTGCAGAAAACAACGTCCGCGTCCACCAAAAGATGCATGTGCATGCTTAAAACGCGTTTTGGCACAAATCCGTGCGCGGGTGCTAAAAAGAGCAGCATCGGCATGCTTTGCTTGTCGTTTGGTAGAAATCCACGTGCGCGTTCTGCCAAAAGCACCATTTGCATGCATATCTTGTGGTTTTGCAGAAAGCAACGTCCGCGTCTACCAAAAGATGCATGTGCATGCTTAAAACGCGTTTTGGCACAAATCCATGCGCGGGTGCTAAAAAGAGCTGCATCGGCATGCTTAGCACGTCGTTTAGTAGAAATCCACGTGCGCGTTCTGCCAAAAGCACTATTTGCATGCATATCTTGTGGTTTTGCAGAAAACAACGTCCGCGTCTACCGAAAGATGCATGTGCATGCTTAAAACGCGTTTTGGTACAAATCCGTGCGCGGGTGCTAACAAGAGCATCATCGGCATGCTTTGCACGTCGTTTGGTAGAAATCCACGTGCGCGTTCTGCCAAAAGCACCATTTGCATGCATATCTTGTGGTTTTGCAGAAAACAACGTCCGCGTCTACCAAATGATGCATGTGCATGCTTAAAACGCGTTTTGGCACAAATCCATGCGCGGGTGGTAAAAAGAGCAGCATCGGCATGCTTAGCACGTTGTTTGGTAGAAATCCACGTGCGCGTTCTGCCAAAAGCACCATTTGCATGCATATCTTGTGGTTTTGCAGAAAACAACGTCCGCGTCTACCAAAAGATGCATGTGCACGCTTAAAACGCGTTTTGGCACAAATCCATGCGCGTGTGCTAAAAAGAGCAGCATCGGCATGCTTAGCACGTCGTTTGGTAGAAATCCACGTGCGCGTTCTGTCAAAAGCACCATTTGCATGCATATCTTGTGGTATTGAAGATAACAGCGTCCGCGTCTACCAAAAGATGCATGTGCATGCTTAAAACGCGTTTTGGCACAAATCCATGCGCGGGTGCTAAAAAGAGCAGCATCGGCATTCTTAGCACGTCGTTTGGTAGAAATACAGGTGCGCGTTCTGCCAAAAGCACCATTTGCATGCATATCTTGTGGTTTTGCAGAAAACAACGTCCGCGTCTACCAAAAGATGCATGTGCATGCTTAAAACGCGTTTTGGCACAAATCCATGCGCGGGTGATAAAAAGAGGAGCATCGGCATGCTTAGCACGTCGTTTGGTAGAAATCCACGTAGGCGTTCTGCCAAAAGCACCATTTGCATGCATATCTTGTGGTTTTGCAGAAAACAGCGTCCGCGTCTACCAAAAGATGCATGTGCATGCTTAAAATGCGTTTTGGTACAAATCCATGCGCGGGTGCTAAAAAGAGCAGCATCGGCATGCTTTGCACGTCGTTTGGTAGAAATCCATGTGCGCGTTCTGCCAAAAGCACCATTTGCATGCATATCTTGTGCTTTTGCAGAAAACAACGCCCGCGTCTACCAAAAGATGCGTGTGCCATGCTTAAAACGCGTTTTGGCACAAATCCATGCGCGGGTGCCAAAAAGAGCAGCATCGGCATGCTTAGCACGTCGTTTGGTAGAAATCCACGTACGCGTTCTGCCAAAAGCACCATTTGCATGCATATCTTGTGGTGTTGCACAAAACAACGTCCACGTCTACCAAAAGATGCATGTGCATGCTTAAAAGGCGTTATGGCACAAATCCATGTGCGGGTGCTAAAAAGAGGAGCATCGGCATGCTTAGCACGTCGTTTGGTAGAAAGCCACGTGCGCGTTCTGCCAAAAGCACCATTTGCATGCATATCGTGTGGTTTTGCAGAAAACAACGTCCGAGTCTACCAAAAGATGCATGGGCATGCTTAAAACGCGTTTTGGCACAAATCCATGCGCGGGTGCTAAAAAGAGCAGCATCGACATGCTTATTACGTCGTTTGGAAGAAATCCGAGTGCGCGTTCTGCCAAAAGCACCATTTGCATGCATATCTTGTGGTTTTGCAGAAAACAACGTCCGCGTCCACCAAAAGATGCATGTGCATGCTTTAAAACGCGTTTTGGCACAAATCCGTGCGCGGGTACTAAAAAGAGCAGCATCGGCATGCTTTGCTTGTCGTTTGGTAGAAATCCACGCGCGCGTTCTGCCAAAAGCACCATTTGCATGCATATCTTGTGGTTTTGCAGAAAGCAACGTCCGCGTCTACCAAAAGATGCATGTGCATGCTTAAAACGCGTTTTGGCACAAATCCATGCGCGGGTGCTAAAAAGAGCTGCATCGGCATGCTTAGCACGTCGTTTAGTAGAAATCCACGTGCGCGTTCTGCCAAAAGCACCATTTGCATGCATATCTTGTGGTTTTGCAGAAAACAACGTCCGCGTCTACCGAAAGATGCATGTGCATGCTTAAAACGCGTTTTGGTACAAATCCGTGCGCGGGTGCTAACAAGAGCAGCATCGGCATGCTTTGCACGCCGTTTGGTAGAAATCCACGTGCGCGTTCTGCCAAAAACACCATTTGCATGCATATCTTGTGGTTTTGCAGAAAACAACGTCCGCGTCTACCAAATGATGCATGTGCATGCTTAAAACGCGTTTTGGCACAAATCCATGCGCGGTGGGGTAAAAAGAGCAGCATCGGCATGCTTAGCACGTCGTTTGGTAGAAATCCACGTGCGCGTTCTGCCAAAAGCACCATTTGCATGCATATCTTGTGGTTTTGCAGAAAACAACGTCCGCGTCTACCGAAAGATGCATGTGCATGCTTAAAACGCGTTTTGGTACAAATCCGTGCGCGGGTGCTAACAAGAGCAGCATCGGCATGCTTTGCACGTCGTTTGGTAGAAATCCACGTGCGCGTTCTGCCAAAAGCACCATTTGCATGCATATCTTGTGGTTTTGCAGAAAACAACGTCCGCGTCTACCAAATGATGCATGTGCATGCTTAAAACGCGTTTTGGCACAAATCCGTGCGCGGGGTGGTAAAAAGAGCAGCATCGGCATGCTTAGCACGTCGTTTTGGTAGAAATCCACGTGCGCGTTCTGCCAAAAGCACCATTTGCATGCATATCTTGTGGTTTTGCAGAAAACAACGTCCGCATCTACCAAAAGATGCATGTGCAGGCTTAAAACGCGTTTTGGAACAAATCCATGCGCGAGTGGTAAAAAGAGCAGCATCGGCATGCTTTGCACGTCGTTTGGTAGAAATCCACGTGCGCGTTCTGCCAAAAGCACCATTTGCATGCATATCTTGTGGTTTTGCAGAAAACAACGTCCGCGTCTACCAAATGATGCATGTGCATGCTTAAAACGCGTTTTGGCACAAATCCACGCGCGGGTGCTAAAAAGAGCAGCATAGGCATGCTTAGCACGTCATTTGGTAGAAATCCACGCGCGCGTTCTGCTAAAAGCACCATTTGCATGCATATCTTGTGG